>NW_010158642.1:17450-39370 GCF_000695765.1 Mesitornis unicolor | reverse complement strand
GAAAGAGGAGGGAGGTTATAAATGGCTGCTAAACTGGAGGCTGTGAACCCTGCAGGAACAGCTGTCGGCCCAGGAGCACGGAGCCAAAGCTCTCCCCATCACTGGGAGTACAGTCGTGGCTGCATTACATCCTCCATGACCCAAACCCTCCAAAGTTGGTGCTCAGAGGGACCCAAGGGCTGATCCTGAAGAGCAAACACACAATTCACCTTATAATAGTTATAAAAAATGCAGTTATATGCTTGGGAAAGGGGACATGACTAGGTTTTAATAGAAACAGTCATATTACAGGAAGACTTGCAAGACTACCTTAGAAAAACCTCTCATTTTGTGGATCCATCTGTTTCCTTCCTTCTGCTCTCACTCCTGTGAGCTCTCAATCCCTGTGCTGTTTAAAATATCAAAACAGACAAAGGGTCACAGCCTGGAGTCCCTTCACAAATGCTGCATCTTTTATCTCAGTCCAAGCTGCACAGGCAGTGATCCCAGCCCAGGCTCAGACCCCACCAGGTGGTTTCCAGCCCCTGAGCCCACCGCAGCAGATTCATGGGTGTCTCTTCCTGCCAAAACAGAGCCATGGGGTACCTGGCAGCACAGGGCTCTCCTGTCACCGCTGCTCATCGGCTGGTGGAGAGGGGATAAGCCCAGGGCGAGCACGACCTGGCTGGCCCGGCCATCTGGTGCCACCTGCTGACGCAGAGGAGCAGGGCACGGCACCGCATCTCCTCCCGCCATCCCTGTCCCACTGCATCCCTGCCAGAGGGGGGTCAATGGATGGCTTGAACAGGCTCCACGTTCGGTCCAAAAAAATGCGGATGTCCTGCAGCTGACACCCATCCATTTCACTTCACTGGGGAAAAACAGTGTATTTACCATCACTGCTCACGCACTGAAGAGGCATTAGTTTTCCAGATGGTCCTCGGATAAAAAGGCCAGGCTGATTTTCTCCTATTCCCCACTACAGATGAGAAGGTTCCTCATGTATTTACTTGCAAAATAATCCCTTCATTTTGCACAGAAATGGGAAACGAGGCGTGCTGGAGGTTGTTACATAAGAAACTGTTACCAAAGCCGGTTTGTGAGCGATGCAACCTTCACATGAGGTGGGAAGAAATCACTTTTGTTACGGTAACAAACAGACTGCAAGAATATGAAAAAATCTTGCTCTGGGAAAGGTCTTTAAAATGATACCGCTTCGCTGCGCACGCCTAGGCTGACATTTTCCATCTCTGGGGATGGATGGGTCCTTCCTCAGCCAGAGGGATTCTGCCACTATGCACAAACAAAAGGATGGACCAAAGATGGGGGAAGGATTAAGTTCCACACGAAACATTTCTGCATAGAATTTGCCACCTGATCCTCATCCAATATCGACCCTGGACAAAAGCCTCCTGTTGATCCCTGTATACAGGCAGAAATCAGTGTTAATTCCAATTAAACCCATGGTATAAACAAGACTGTTCTACAGCATCAGTTTCAATTTTTCAGCTTTCTGTACTCACCAGTGCCTAATGAAGAGGGGATATGCCACTACAAAAGCAGCAGCCCAAACTATAAAAATAAAAGCAGTGACCCTAAAAACAGGATGCAGCAACATGCTAAGTCAGTATAGATGCTATGAGACATCAGATTTCATTTATTTCTGTATCATCGGTATTTAGATGTACACATAACCGGATCCAGAATAAATTCAACTATAACTTTGCTTTAGCACTTCTCCTACCCTTCCTGAGCATCAGACAAGCAAAATCTATCCCAGATAAAGCTAAATTGAACATGAAATGGGCCTGTTATCCTACACCTATAGGAATAGAAAACCTGCATCTTTCTGATGCTGTTGAGATGCTGAAAATAAAAGCAGTGCCTCTTTCAGTGGCTGACATTGAGCTCATTTTTCTGGGACGTGGCTCAGTGACACAGGGACAGCAGAGAAGGGTAGCAGACACACGCTGTGGTGATAAAAATAAGTCCCTTGCAGCCAAGCGCTTCTGTGGCGAGGTAAGGATAACACAACTGAATCCTAACTAAAATAAGCTGCCCTGCCTTCTTCCAAAGAACAACCCAGTCCCATCATGTGCAACCACCGCCTTAAGTCTGTGCTGAAAAACAATTTTTCTTCAGAATCCTGCTGCAGCTTTGGTCCAGCACAACCCCCTGGTGCCTCCGGAAACAGGGAGGAAAGACAAACACAAGCTCCAGCAGAAACCTCCAGCATCTCACTACAGAAACAGAGGTCCTGCAGATGGGCTGAGCTACAAGAGCAAGTCTTGTTTCCAAGTTACGGATGTCCCTGTTTGACAAATGGAAACACAAGCACTGGCTGCAACTGCCCAGAAAGCAACGAGGAAAAACGGTTGAGAGTTTTTCTGGAGCTCTTAATGTAGGTGAGTTCACTATTAATGACCTGGAGTGTAATCTGTCATCCATAAAAGTAGCCCTGCACTTGAAAGACATATGCTGAAAAAAATGTGTTTATATAACATATACTGAAAAAACTGTGTGTATGTGTATATACAACATATGCAACACAGGCAATACACATACATTCACATTTATTTTAAGCCCGACGCATTACTTGCAGTAACTGCTGCTCAATACCATAGTTTCATTTGGTCAGACCTCCACTGCTGGATGATTTCAACAAGCACTTTGGGAGCACAAATTTGTTTTATCAACTGTGTGGTCAGCACAAAGCAGGCGACAGTTGCATTGTGCCTCATCCGCTTACCACAGCGTTCTGCACTCATGCGCAAAGCGCCCACTGACACCCTTGCAAGAAATCACTATAGAACGTGTGGCACCAGCAGAAAGCACAGGGACAGGAGAAAGCCTGTGCTCCAGTGGGAACAACCTCTGTAATTTAAACATCCTGCCCTGGCTTTAAGCTGAAATACCAAGCTAATAAAGGAACAATGTTTTCTGTGGAGAGCCAAATGTAACATGAATTTCATCTGTCAACATCCTGAGCAGTCGTAATACAGAGGGACTCCAAGCCAACCCATTCTCAGAATTCGAGACACACGAGCCTACTGATAACAAAACATTTCAGAAATGGCAGGTCCCAGCTTCATGACCATTCACAATTCGGACACAGACTCTAAGTGGCCTTCACATAGGGCTTAGAAACAGAGAAAACAGGTGCTGCGATTTCTCAGCCAGTCCACATCCTCCTAAACTTACATGCCAGCACTGTGGCACCTGGCTCTTGGGGATATTAGCAGGTAAATACAGGGATAAGCATGCACAGGGGTAAACCATCAATAGCTTGCAACTGCTCCAGTCCCCAAAATACTTGGCACAGACCTGTCATGACAGGCAAAGAAAGGTTTTGTAAATTTGAAAACTTCTGTCTTCATTGATAAAATACAACACACTATTGCCTTCTGCAGTTGATACAGTACTAGAAGACCTCATGAGACTAAAGAGATAAAATAATTTCATTTCAAAGCATTCTTTAAAATATATTGCATAATTTGAGGGAGGAAGGGTTGGCATTATCTTCAAAAAGAAGAAATGGCTTGAAGAAAGAATCAGCTACCAGGAAGAGCATTTTCTCAGACGATTTTCAAAGGCAATATTCAGGGGTCAGACCTTTTGTATTTACTTTCATAAATAAACCAGATTCTGCTCTGTTTGTTTCTCAGATAACAGAAAATAAACAATTTTATTCAGATCATCTGAAGAATTAATTCATTGAAAAAAAATCCATTGGCTACTTTTAACTGCAATAATGTAATTCACTAAACAGGCGAGGACTATAATCACTAAAATTCTGCCATGACCACACATCTGGAATTACTTCCTAATAGTTACATTTATCTTTAAAGTAAACATTATTTTCTCAAGAGTTACTGCTCCTCCATGAAACATTCTAAGCTGTAGTTAGTTTCATGTTCCTCTTACTATCTAAGGATCGTCAAGAAGTTTTTATGGTGTTATGATTGAAGAAAATATATTTTGAATAGCAATGCCCAAATGGTCTCATTACTTATGTAAATAGACTATTCCCTGGTTGACGCACAGTTCAACCTATTGCAGTTTTCCTGACAGTTAAGATAAATTGTATATAACTGACTGGTTGAGAGGACTGAAAATGGGATACAGACACTTCTGTCTCCAGGTTCCCAGACCACATGGGTCCAGAGACAAGTATGAGCACAACCGCTGTAATAAGGAGAACAATCTCTCTCCATTTCCTACATATCACGTATGTGCATCAAAGAAACCAAAATTACAAACCGCCTCCTTTCTGGCAGCCCTCTCTGCAGCCAAGGCTGGACGAGCACAGAAATCCATTCAATTACCCTTGCCACAGGACTTTTACCTCCAGATACTTTCACTTCCAGTCTGTACTGTTTCTCTCCAATTGATGACTCGGACCAGAGTAATTAGTTCAGCTCTTCAGCAACAAATTCACTTTAGAATAATTATTATTAAAAATACTTGTTACAAACTCAGAGCTCTACAGAACACCTCAATTGAAAAAGTGAAGTTCCGTGTGCAAAGCTTAGAAAGACTGGGAAATGCACATCTCCATTCTGTCCACTTCTCAACTCAAAGCCTAATAAGGGGTTGGTTTTCAGCCCATCTCAGTGCTCAGCCCAGAGACCACTGCTCTGTGTTATACAAAATGCAATACAGTCTTTAGAGAAAGGGGCTTCCCCTGCCCCAGCAGGGCAGTAACACAGTCACTTCCATTTTGGCTTGTTGTTTCAGCTGCTAAACCAATTGTAAAATAATAAAAGTAGTAGAACAGCAAGGCCTTAACTCCCTTGACCTCCAACATCCCTTCTCTCTCTCCTGCATGCAGGGTCTGGCTCCCAATCCCACCTTCCCTTCGGCAAGCAGAACCACACTGTTTCTATATTTTCCAGCCCAAGAGTGCTCCATGTCTTTGTCCCTGCTTTCCTGCATGCTCCCTGTGTCACCCCACTTTCTGGTGCTGACTCCTTTGGCTGTCCATGCTCTGGGATGTGGAGGTCAAGAGCTGAAATCACCCTGAAAGGTCATAGGAAAGGGGTGGACAGGCTGTGCTACTAGGGAGTCAAATGCCACAATCAGCATGTAGGGCACAGACACGTCAGGAATGCACAAACAAAACAAGACTGAGGCCTCTTTATTCCCAATACAGGCTGGAAAAGTGCGCAAAGGTCATTAAAAACATGCAGCCTGTCCTTCACGAGTGAGGTCTCCTTGCCACATCCCATCATTTGAAAGTCAGCAACTGGGGAGTTAAGAGCGACTTCCAGGCTCTTGATCACCTCCTGAAATCCCCAGGACGTCACACTCCAGCTGGGAGACTGGTACGTATTGCATAAGCACTGAAACAACTTCACAAAGCAGTTGTGCTGCTCGCTGTAACAAAAAATACAGCTCACTGTGCTGGAAACCCACAAGTTTTCAGCGGAGGTGACTGTTCTGCACCCACCACCACCACATGTAACACACAGAGATGCAAACTGGTTCAGTGCTCACAGCCAAGCACCCAGGGTTCCAGCAAAGAGCACAAAGGAACTAATTACGACTGAAAACTAAAGTTACTTAGTAAACCTGAACAAAATCTCTATTCCAAACCTCTCATTTTCAACGAGGATCATTAAAATCTTCTAGTCTGAGTTTGTCCACATGTCAAGCTCCAAAATTTCACCCAGTTTCTCATCCATCATCCAGCAAATTTGGACCCAAACATTTTTTTCCTGAAAACTCTAGAAAAAATTAATTGATATAGAGTCCAAATCTGTCCTCTGTCATCTGAGGTAGCTCCACTCAGCCAAGGACATGACCCATAATGTGCAAACATTATTTGAAGATCTTCCTAAAAACCAAAAGGAGTGGGCTTCATATTGGTTTTATCCAAGATCAGACACATAATAGGAGTTGTAGGGTGAGACTCTCAGGTTCCCACATTTCCCTGTGGAGCACCACAGATAAGATATTGACTCTGAACCACCCTCCAGAGAAGCCCATGCCTCTCCATCAACTATATACAAACCACAAAAAGACTAAACCAGAAAAGAAAAGAACTGAGACATTTTAGGTAGAAAGTGGCAGTTTTTTGAAAGAAATAGTTAATAAAGAGGAGTACAAGAATCAAGCAGAACAGAACATCACCACACAACACTTAAGGGTGGAGTAAGCACTGAATCCCTTCTGGGACTGCCCTTCCTTTTCCCCTCATCACTTGAAGAATGTAAAACACATTTTGTCAAGCTGCTTTGGGGAGGGAGGTGGGGAGGGCTCTGGTAATCAGCCATTAGCACGCTTCTAGCAAGTGATATTGTTCCACTTCTACTGAATGTCTGCAGGAATCCAGGCAGAGACTGGATGATGACAGAGTCTGCACTGAGTTACACACAGAGGCACTAAACACACATTAGGATTGTGTTAGTAAAACTCCACATACTGTGAGTGCTAGTCCCAGGCTTAAAGAATGCAACCTCCTCATTTAATTTTCAAGCAAAACATACATACTCTATGCCTTTCCTCATGTACTTACGGTTTTCCTTCAACAATCACTGCAGGGCAAGGTTTACACAAGCTGAGTTGGGGCTAAAGGCAAGTTAGTAGTTTTGTAAGAGCAAGGTTCAGCTCAAAGAAGTACATCTCTAGTTTGTCCACAGCTGCTCAAGTGAGGTCCAGGGGTTCAATATGGCTTCACTCACTCTTACAAGCCACCTTTATATTCAGTGTGGCCAAAAAAGATGCAACTTGGCATCCAAAAACTCTTGTCTTGTGAAACATCAACTGGGCATTTTCTGAAATCCACCGTCCTCTTTTCTGCTTCTAATTAAGTCAATAAAGAAATTACCATAGATTTCAATTTGGACAGCTCTTGGTCAATTGTTTTTAAAAAACCACTTTCATCACCTTCACAGAGTCTTTCCTAAGCTAAAGGCAGCCTGCTGAATTATTAGGATATCTGGGAGTGCCCTGCTATGCAAACAGCTTAGCTGAAAAAAAACCTGGGGAACCAGCTCATCAGCTCTACTCTACAGCTTCTCTCCCCACCTCCGTTCTTGCACCTACCATTTGTTAACTTCTATATCCCAGTTAACAGATCTCCCACCCATTTTCAGAAAAAGCTGCATTTCTGTGTAAGGTAACCCATCCAGAAGGTACCTTTTACAAGGCCTAGGCCCAATGAAAATATTCCCATGAAGTAAAATTCAAGTGCCAGTTTGTAAGTTTTGAATAAATCTGCCCAATCTGCTATCTCAACTTTGCAGACTTGTTCTGGTGCTCGACCATCCAAAGCGAACACAGCTGGCCTCTTTGAAATCAAAAAGTGAAGAATGAGCAGCGAAATCCGAGACTGTAGTCTGGACAGTGGCTAGAACAGCATCCTAAACGTTTTTAGGGCTTTACAAAACGAGCAATACATGCAACACCTGCACGCACTGATCTGTGGGGTCATCCACAATGAACAGCTGGCACGCCAATACTTTTCCAAGGAATACAATTGTCTGCAGGCCAAAAGCTCTTCACCTGTTACAGCCCACATACTTATTTTACTATAAAACACTTACAGAGAAAATTTTGACCATGGCATTGCTTGAACTATTTGATAAATAAAATAGGATAATGGCAAAAACCTTCTGGTAGTGGTAAGTTAATAAAAAGTGATTAAAAATATGAGTAGACTGGATTAACAACATGTCTGCCATATATACCACAAAGTATGCTCACAATTGTAAACTGAATGAAATCAACAGGAGGAAGTCAACGGGAGCTGAGATCAAACAGGCTCTAGGTCAGCTCAGTCCCTTCTGGAACTACAGAAGGACCATGCTTATGCAGGCTCCTGCCGTCAAGATAACATTAATTCTGATACACAATTTAGCTTTAACACAATTCAGATGTCTCACAGTCATGACAGAAGGGACAAGAAAGTGAAAGTACAGCTGTCTCTGTATTTATGAATGGACATCTACCCTGGCAGATTTATAGAGACACAGAGATGGGACCTTGTTTCAAAGGAGCATTCAGATTTCAAACAATCTTGTAATTTTGTCCGTTCTCAGTCCTGACCATGGAGCAAGGCAGAAGTGCACTTTCCAAACACCTCTAAAGAATCCAGCTGAAAGTACTTGTGGATGAATAAGCTGAGTCTCTTAAGCTGGTGGAGGACCTCTTGGACATCTTGTTGCATGGTCTGGCAGGAAGGAAAGTCAGTGTATTTCAACAGTTATCAACAGGCTGCCAAAGAAACTGTCAAAAAAATTCCTTCCACAATGACCGAGAATTAGAAGGACAGTATTTAGGATTGCCATGTTCTAGAAGCTATCTATGGGTTGACCTTCACCAAAAGAATGTGAAAATATAGGACAACTGCCTACAGTGGTATTTACCCTTTTCTTCTGTGGAACAAAACAAAAGGTTTTTTTTAGCATTTTTCAAGTGCTCACGCAGAGCAGAGTTCCAATGAAAACCAGTCACCCTCACAAAGGAGTTTCCCACCTTCTGGTCTCTACTCTCTCATGACCCAGCTTACAAGAAACAGAGCACCGAGCTTTGGCAACCAGCTGAGTGTCAGCAAAAGACTGAAAACCGAGACGTTCCCGCTGCCTAAAGTCCATCAGACATTTCGTTCTTCTTTTGATGAAGGCATCACTGTCTCCGCTTGAAGAACAACAGAAAAACCGTAACATCTCGACCCTAGCCACGACTCCAGCTTGGCAGGAAGTCCCAGAAAACCTGAATGCCCTCAGCGACATCGCTGTTTATTTTGATAGTGCACCAGAACCAGTGCTCCAGCCAACTGGCAGTGCCAGCTGGTACCCAGCCCATCGTGGGCTGCTGAGAGGCATCACAGAAACAGGATTGGCTGAAGGGTCTAGCCTGTAACCCAAAACAAAATATTCCTTATAAAAAACGTAAAACTCAGAAGGTGCTTCATCATTCAATAAATACTGTGATTGCCTACGAGTGCCAATGTAATTTATAGAGGTAAGTGTACATCTATTATATTAATTCAAATGAAGAGAGCTACAGCCAAGTTTCTGGCAGAGGGACCAGAGATGCTGTGTAACCTGTCTTCATCAATCAAAGCCAGAACAGGAGATTCCTGCCTCACCTCTCATTCCTACCAAGAGAGTCTTATACAGAAGAAATAGCCCTGAATTCCATTTACAATGAGAGAACAACCGAGCCTGTCTTTGCAATGCGTGAAGGCAAAAGCTACCTCCAAGCTGGCGGCAGTGGACTGCCACACTGACATCCACGAGCCTTCTCCTCCTCCTGTGGTCTTTCTACGGGAACATGAGATGGATCACGCTGACGTCCTTACAGGAGCAGGGTTGCCAAGTGAGCAGGCCTGAGGATTCAGCCAGCTAACTGCTGTCTCTATAGCACTTCTATTTTCCCTCTCCACACCTCACCCTTCCTAGCCCTGTTATTAATGTATCTTCCACCTCCTCTGACAGTTAATAAATGCACACAGTTGGCTTTGTGACTGGAACCGCTGGAGGTCAGGAGCACAGACCAAAGATACAGCCTGCACAGAGAATACAAAACGCTATTTTCCAGTTCTGTTGCCCAGCTACTGGAACTACTGCAACCAAGCTAACAGGCATAGAACAAAAAAGGGGTACAGCACAGAATTACTTTTTGACCAAAGTAACACTTTGGTCAAAGTAACCAACAAAGTAACCAACAGCCGAACCAACAGTTCAACCTGTAGCCAAGTAGGAGTGAACCAGAGCCTCTGCCCAGGCACTGTGCCATCGTCCCTTTCCCAGTTCCCCTCGAGCTCCTGGTGTCTTTCCCGCAGGGAGGAAGACGCAATGCCCACCTGGGTGATGCCGCAAGGCTGAGCTGAGGCACAGCTAGAAAATAGATCCATGGGAGGCTGAGCATGCTCATGGCTTGGCAATTCAGGTGTGTCTGTGAATGAGAAGACAAAGCAGGGAGTGATCTCAAGCTATACTGCTTTATGCCTAGATAAACCTCCTCTGTGTTGGAGCTTTTTATTTTAAGGCTTTATCACTCTCGGCCGACAAGGAGAAATTCAGGAAAGACCGACTGCATACAGGCAGCCTCCTCCCTCCTCGGAGGTGCGAGGCGGGGGAGGCAGCCTGATGACAACTTCCAGGGCAAGGAGAATGAGACTGAGCTGTTTTGGCTCTGTCTCCAAACTGCAGAGCAGCAGTGGGAAACCGCACCCAGGGAGACGCCTAGGGAGAAAAGGATGTTTTGTTGTGTAGGCTTTTGTTCTGGGGTTTGTTTATTAGCAATATTTCACAGGCAGGCAGCGCATGGAAGCAATTTAAAGGGCCAGCATGGAAGAAATAACCTGCTAGCAGTCAGCAGGTTTGGAATTAACAAACAAACAAACAAACAAACAACAACTACTAGATTCTGGGGGCAGGAACGAGGAAAGATTTGCCAACATACTTCATAACACAACAGCAGGCAACAGAGCTGAGTAAACAGCTGGTTTCAGCAACACACCACGCTCTAGCACCAGCCTACGAAGGAGCAACCCCAGGTCCAAGAAGAGCCTTAAGACAGCACCAGTTACTGCATGGCAACACCAAGAACTTCTGCCTACTCTCATATGGGCACTTGGTCCGGGTACCAGAGATTCACAAGATCTCTCTAGTTGAGCTAGTGCTGCTTTTAAGCTGGTGTTTCATCAGCTCTGTGGGGTCTGGCCAAAAAACTGGCCTAGTAAAGAATGTGGTTTTTGGACAGTGTGGTGGTCCCAGAGGAGGCTCATCAAAGACAGCTCCAGAATGAACATTTCCTTCAGATGTTGAAACCCAAGTCACAGCCAAGATCATGCAAAGCTTTGCTTCTCAATGGCCAAACTTAGTGCAGCACTGAAGTATGTTAAAGGTACCATATGGAGTCTAGTTGTTACTTCTTTAATGAAAATGAAATCAGAATTACTAACAGAATGGGACAACTTTAGCTTTGGTGAGATTGTGTGAAGACAGGACTTAACTGTTGGTTAGGGAATGTCAACATTTCTTTGAATTCAGAACTGGCTGGAAAGCGAGCTGAGAAACAGAACAGAGCTGTTTGATACTAAATCACTCACCTGAAAAACACGCATGTTAAAAATTGTTCTGCAAATGACCACAAACTGCAAGTTTCAACGCAAGCTGGTCGGTATAAATCCCACTGATGAGGAATGGTACTGCCCCAGCACATCTGCATATGAAGCCTCTAAAGTGACGACATCCCCTGCCCCTCTTCAGTGGGAAAGTATCAGAGTACCACATAATCTTTAAAGTATTTCTCTCCAAGCCTACGATTTTTCCTTCTCTCTTTACAAAGAGCCTACAATTTTTCACACCAAGGCACGGGATGCCAGGTCCCCAGCAAGACCCTAGAGAAGGAGGGAGGATGCTGACAACACGCGTGTGTCTGCTTCAGCAGCGTCACGATTTCCCCGCTGCACACACGAAGTCCAACCGCGACAAACCCGACACCTGCAGCTGCTGCACAGCACTGAGCACAGGGCTCCATTTCCAAACTCTGCCGAAACTTCCCCTCCGAGAGACGAGGTCCTCTTCGTGCACGTTTACGTTTTTGACTCTGCAAAACCAGAAAGATGGCTGAAAGCTATTTAAAAAATGGTCCTTCCCAATAAGAGAGGAAAACGTCAGCAGCCATACAAGTAAAGCACCGAGGTAGACAGTGTACAGCATAACTCTACCAGGCCAACAAGGTTTCTGGCTCATGTCACCAAACATGGCTTGAGCCGCTGGATCCCAAAGGGGAGGAAATGCATCTCATCCTCCCCAGAGGAAACAAAACACACACCAGCCACTCATTAGCCTCTTGGCAGAGAAATGAAGAGCACCACATCCAAACTGGTCTCCTCACTTCTAAACTCACCTTCAGTGAGTACTAACCAGAGGAAGAAGACAGGTAAAACTGAGCATACTGCCTGCATTTGCCCACGCTGAAGTTTTAAATGGATACCAGCTGTTAATTCCTTTCTACATTCTTCACATTTTTTTGGCCAACTCCCAACAAGACTAACAGAAACCTTTCCCCTTAAAACTTTCATCTGATGCATAGATAAAATAGTCAGGCAAGGGAAAGAAATATATATCATTATTGCCTTAGTTTAAATGCATGCCTGCAGGTCTTCAGTGCATCCCTGCTCTTTGAAATGGGTTAAAGAGCCTTAATGCCATCTAAATTAAGTCAATTTGTTATTCAGGGCATTTGTGACCAAACAATTTGAGATAAATCCTGGGAGGAAAAAGCATGCAGGCCAGAATTTAAAACCCTGGGAAATAAGATGATAGATGCAGAACAAAAGCCCAGAAAAGCTACATCATAAATAACTTGGGTCATTACTTTGGTTCTTTGATCTTTTAGCTACAATTAAGTTGTTTTTTGGGGGATTTTTTGAGGTTTTTTTTTTGTAGGTATTTTACTGCACATCTTTATATGCTGCTTCATGTTAAGACAGATATTTATAATCTTATATATGATATAGTGATGACTCTTTCCAGGTTTCTCATATCAGGTTGCTAATACAATACCATCTCATATGCTTCTGCACTGTTTGTGAAAAGGGTTGGCACTTCTGCAATTACCTCGGCTGCTTTAAATGCACCATCACAATATCCTACCCCAAAACCTCACGGCAGTACTCATACTTACGAACAGCACGAGAAAAGCCTAATAAATAACTTTGTAAAAAGCAGCAGCATCACACCAGATCAAAACAACCAACTCTTACTTGAAACTTCTCATTAATCTCAGACATTACAATCCATTTTTGCCTCTGAGAGCTTGACGGACTCTGCAAGGACCTGGCTTTGTGCTGGCCCCAGCCACGCTATGCCCCAAGATGCTCCTCCCAGCAAGCAGAGCTCCTCCAGCCGTGCTGCAGCTGTGGTGCCACGAGCCCCACCAGCTCTGCCCCAGCTGACCCTGGCAAGCCTGGACCTTGGCTTCACAGCCGTGAAGGATGTTATCCAGGCATCAGGACCAGGGGAAGGGCACCCCAGCATTCTCTGCTCCCTGATGTCACACACACCGGGTCCCCACCAGGAAGTGCCCAGAGCAAAAGGCCCTTTCCTCAGAGGTGTGTGCTATTCACAGTTCTGAATACCCGAAGTAAAACAGGCAAATAAACAAACCAATGACATTTAGCTCTTTCAAAAGATCTCACTATTGTTATTGGCACTTTGCTATAAGCAGCGTCTAGCAACATGTAAATACAGCTTCATTTGCATACAGTGGCTTCATCCGCCTTGTATGCGCAGGAATGAAACTGCTCTGCGGCAACAGAAAAAAATAATAATTTTGGTCCAAAAGCTTTATGGTTCTTTGCGTTGACCTCACAGGCAAACACAGCATTGTACAAAGTATTTTCACGCTAAGGTCTTGAACCCCATCTTGTGAAGTACTCGGGGGGAAAAAAACCACAGGCAAGTATGTTGTATTTATCAGGTGCAAAGCCCAAAACCTGCCTACAGATCCTATGGCATCATAACACGCAGCAGCAGAAGTTGAAGACAAGCCCACATAAAGCAATGATATGTAAAATATCTGATTATTATTTCATTCTGATTTGAAGGGATTTTTGTCTGGGAAATAGATCCTCCGTTGGCAAACACCCAAGCCAACAGCTGCATTTCTTTTCTACCTCCACAAACACTCCAGAAGTTAGCCAAAACCCTGTTTGTGCTGGCAAACACCCAAGGTTTTATTATTATGCACCATTAGTTCATAGTGAGAAAAGTGCACTACAGGGGAAAAAAAATATCCAGAGAAGCTAAATAATTGGGTACAGATGTTGAAGATTTATGAAGCTGTATCCACTGGACAGTATCTTACATATTGTTTCTATCACCTGTTTGCTTTCTGGGTTTTTAATAAGACAACTATGCATGCTATCCTTGAAGAATATTCTAGAATTTCTCCTTCAAAAACCAGTAAGTTTTGATCTCCACTTGTCTCCTCTCAATAACAATCTCTCTTCATAGTTCCATAAATGCCACTTGATATTCACTTCATATTTAAATAAGATCTTGGCTGCTGTTTTCATTTTCTGGCAACTTTTGAATGCAATCAGATTGTTTCATTCTTACTTCATGTACCAAAAACTAAACCTGACACATCACGCCAAATCCCCAGCATTTCAAATTCACGATAAAATATCTCATCATCCCAAAGACACTGTACTAAATACCTAATCATTTTCATCTTTTTTTTCCCCCCTATTTACTGGCAAACAACATCTGCTCAGTGTCTTTGGGGACCGTTGCTTCTCCATTAATACACAGATGCCCAAACCTCACCGAGGCCAATACTCAGGTTAAGCTGCCTACAAAAGTAACCCAGCCCCTGTCAGATTTCTGAACCTTAGTTCATTAAAGTTATTTTACAAAACATCTGGAATGTGCGAAGTACTGCAGTTGACAGCAAATACTATGAAAGTAAAAACACAAGAAAATCATTGGCATTTTTCATAACTGACGTGTAATGGTTTTGCCATTTCAAATTACATCATGTGTGCTTTCCTTCCACCAGCATAAAATGGCAAAACAAGGTACATTTGTTTGGTTGTTTTTCCAAGAGTTTACAAAAGAGGATAGATCACCAAAAAAAAGGTGGTGTTTCTGCAAACCAACGCACGTGACCGCTGACATTGTCATCACCATCAAAGCAAGAAGCACCCAGGCTCTCTACCCTCCCCTGAAGCACACCACAACTTGGTCAGATAACCTGACATTTGCCTTCACCTTTCTGACAGCTGCTGATAAACTCTTCCTGAAAAATGATTTCATCCTTCCCAATGCTGTGGCTTACACAACACAGACTGTAATGAAGGTCGTGGCCTCATTACAGATTTGGACACTCAGTTCCCACCAAGTACAGAGAAGTTCCACTTTACACCATGAAATGTTCTTCCACGGAGGGCCAGCCAACATTTGCTGTGCCAGGAAATGACCACTCATTCTCTCCCCTTTCTTTGTGAAGAAGTGAAGTGAGGAAACCCTTGCAGTACCTACTGACTCCTTGCCTTGAACACTTCGAGCTGCCTTCTGCTGTTTCCCATAGAGTTTGATGGCCTGAAATCCTCCACCAGTTCCATTTTATTTGTTTCTTTTAAGTTTGATGTTTTGACGCTTTACTACATGGCTCAGAAACTGTGGAGAAACAGTGCTGGTTCCCTCAGTATCTGTAATGGCTGCCCAAATTTCCTCTAAATTCCAATCTGAAGTGCTAAAGTAGAATTACATTAATTTATCCAAGAGGTGGGGTTCGGTTGGTTGGTTTTGTGTTCATTTTTAAAATCAGATTTGAATCTGACCAAGGACAAAAACACTGCTGGCCAGTAGTATTCAGCTTCACCATAGCTCTGGTTTCTCGATTCATGCTCCCTGCATTCAAGAAAGAAACCCTCCAGCTTTTCCCTGAATTTCAGAAGACCTTAGTGCCTTTTGTCTTTAACTGTCTTGGGTTATGGGAATATACGAAGCAATTCTTATACAAGAAGAAAGAAACTGTAAGAAATATCTTTCACTTGCCTTGGATACTGAATAGATTGGTCCTTATATCAATATTATCATAGTTCATGTACCTGCAATAAGAATAAAAAATATATATAAAAAGAATAACATACAGAGTGCTCAGCCATGATAAACCAATTTCTGTTCCTTGACTGCCTCAAGATGGGCATGGTCAACTGAAGACAGAAAGAATCCCAGGCTATTTACTGCAGTTTATGGCCTACCCAGAACAAGGCAATCATTACACCACTGACATAAATTAATGGTGAGAAACAAAAAAAAACATCAACATGGACACTAAATGTTAACCCTGAGGAAGGGTAACATCGCAAAGGTACCAGCAGGGAGATGCAGAATCTGGGTAGTTACAAGGCATAAATAAACATCCAAAGGTAGAAAGCAAACGTTTCCAGAGTACAGCTCACTGTACTCAAGCTGAGTGCTCACATCCATGTTTAAAATAGCTCTACCTACCTGAGGTAACCCAGGTAGTAACTCACTTTGTCACAAGCCATCTGAGTACCAAATTTAACATTACAAATGCAATTTTGTGAATCATCCTGTAAAACAGCAGTAGTGACTCTCACATAATTTAATAATAATAATAATAATAATAATTATAAGCCAGGCTCTGGAATAGTTTAGAAATAACACTGCCAGGTGTTTTTTCTTTTTCTCTGGGTCTTTTAAGCATGACAGAGTGACACAGCCGTGAAGAAACACTTGCAGACAAATGGTAGACCCTTTTTTATATTTTAAAAGTAAAAGCTAAGATTCTCACATATTTAAGATTTACACCTGCAGATTTACAGTAAATAAAATAAAATAAAATAACACAAGCATACAGCCCTGAAGCCATTTAGCAAGTGCTAATCCTGATCATTTTCCACCTAATGACTGTTTACTATACAGTCCTTTTAAATGCTTGGCAGCTCTCCAGATCTTCTCCCTTTTTCCCTCTCCTACACATTGCTCTAGACAGCCATCTTGGGCAAAGAAAAACCTCCAGAGAAGAATGCTCTCTGCGGTCTTTTCAGGCTCTAAAAGCTTTGTTTCTTGAGGGAAATACTGAGCATTGTTTCCACTGTCAAGGCAAAAATAAAATCCTAAAGCTTTAAAAGCACTGCCAAATAAGAGTGCAGAGAAGAAAACAAAAAGAAAAAAAATACCCTGAAAAGCTCTTTTTTGAAGGATTTCAAAACTGCCATTGGTTTTATAGTCTTAAAGGCAGTGGGACTAGTTCTGTAACTCCTACTAGGAACAGATTTTAATTATGTTGTACAGATCCACCTCATCACTTGTTTCAAATAATATTCACTGTCATTTGTTATTTTTCAAAGCAGAACAAGTATTTGTGATCCCATGCTCTAACTCTGCCCACTACCCAACCAGCTGTGCTTTCCTGTTACCACTGTAGCTGGCATGCATCTGGAGAAAAGCCCAACCCTCCTCATTACCAAAAATGCAGCGTAAGAGTTCATTAGTGAAAGTGCAACACGACTGCAGGCTTCCAGAGACCTCACAAGTCTTGGCTGGCATTGCTGCTTGTAATGTTACAAGCCGTCTTCTGGTGCTCTGACCGTCATTTTCTCAGTGGCCCCTCTGCCCACGATGCAGCACTCAAAAGTCCGCTACCAACAGTAAAAGCCAGAAACACCACATCAAAGTGCAAGGAGTGGTTTTTAAGTGAAATGACCAGGTCAGTCTTGCGTCCCTTTGTACAGGGAAGGATGGGAATGGGCATAAGACAGGCAGACAGACACAGCACCAGAAGCTCAGGGGCAGCAGCAGCTCCCAGAGAAAAACTCAAATACAGAGTCACAGACTAGGAGTTGGAAGGGACCTCGAAAGATCATCCAGTCCAACCCCCCTGCCAGAGCAGGATCACCTAGACTAGGTCACACAGGAACGTGTCCAGGCGGGTTTTGAATGTCTCCAGAGAAGGGGACTCCACAACCTCTCTGGCCAGCCTGGTCCAGTGCTCTGTCACCCTCATAGTAAAAAAGTTTTTCCTCATGTTCAGATTGAACCTCCTATGCTCCAGCTTGCTCCCATTGTCCCTTGTCCTGTCATTGGCTGTCACTGAGAAGAGCCTGGCTCCTTCCTCCTGACACTCGCCCTTTACAAATTTATAAACATGAATGAGGTCACCCCTCAGTCTCCTCTGCTCCAAGCTGAAGAGATCCAGCTCCCTCAGCTGCTCCTTGTAAGGGAGATGCTCCACTCCTTCGATCATCTTTGTGGCTCTGTGCTGGACTTGACTTTACATTACTATACATTACAGCAATTCCCTGTCCTTCTTGAACTGAGGGGCCCAGAACTGGACACAATATTCCAAATGTGGTCTCACCAGGGCAGAGTAGAGGGGAAGGAGAACCTCTCTTGACCTACTGACCACAGCCCTTCTGATACACCCCAGGATGCCATTGGCCTTCTTGGCCGCAAGGGCACATTGCTGGCTCATGGTCATCCTGCTGTCCACCAACACCCCCAGGTCCTTTTCTGCCTGGCAGCTTTCCAGCCACTCATCCCCAAGCCTGTAGCGCTGCATGGGGTTATTGTGCCTGAAGTACAGGACCCGGCACTTGGCCTTGTTGAACCTCAATGAAATGAATTAACAACTTCCATGTGGCTGGTCTGAAAATGTAGTGTGGGTAAAGTTTTAGACAACCTATGCATTTTGTTACTGATTTGAAATTTTAAAATGTATTAAAAACCAGTGCAATTTATCCATTCCTGGCACAACTCAATGTATGCACGCAGTAAACACAGAAATTCAGGGTAATACAGCAACAGCAACTGTTACTCACATGAGGTGCAGCACACTCAGTATGTTGTAATCATAAACAAAACAGTGAGCCTCTCTCATTTAAACCCCCGACAGATGGGAACAAATAGTCCAAGACCCTGAAGTAGGCAAAAATCCCCCCTTCCAATGCATATGTTAAAGTTCTTTTTCTCCAGGAATCATGAAAAAGGGAGATCTAAACTCATTTAAACTATGCTTTTATCTTGAAAGGTTGGGCTAGATGATCCTTGTGGTCCCTTCCAACTTGGTATTCTGTGATTCTATGATTCACAGATTTGAGTGAGGATGGTAGCTGATACAGGAAAAAAGCAAAAACATCACCGATCCAATGCACTGCAATCAATATTTTAAATTAAATCAGTCAAGCCCGTATTCAAATCAGGTCAACAGTAATTAAAGCATCCTTATCTGGAATAGTAAAACCAGAAAACGTCTGGATCAGTATATTTCCCGAAGTGAATATATTAATGGGAGTGTTTTGAAATGCGTGATGCACTAGTAAGAGGCTTTAATATAAACCTCAGGATTACACTATGCCAGCTTTTTGATTATTATATTCTCCATGAAAAAACATGCACTGCGAAGACAGCAAGAGGTTAAAACCAAGCTACAATCATGGCTTAGCCCTTTCTTTTCCTGAGGATCCTGCTGTTACTTTCTACTCGTGCAACACTTGGTATTACAACTGGACAGAATGAAGCACTGAGGGTGGAATTTTATATAAAACATTTCTATTAGTGATGGCATAGGAAAACTCATGATCGCAACAGTGACAGCAAAATTGCCTCCTCTTTCTTCTAGAATGATCTGCTCGGTTGACTCCATCACACGCTGCCTCACCACACAATGATTCAGTCATTTTAATTCCTGAATGATGAGTTTGCTTTCCCTTCAGCACGGCACTGCACATTGGGCTCAGCTGTCTTGAGAGCACGAACATCTCCACATAAAGCACATGCAAGTGAAGGTTAAAAAAGTGAGGACAGTGGAAGGTGGTGAGAGGTAGAAAGCAGTAATGGGACTGAATACATAAAAATGCAGAACTTTTAGATTGTCCCTGGCTTCTTTTTCCAAACAGGCATCTCAGGAAAAACTCTGCAATCTCGTTCTCTTCAGGGGGTAGTGATGAACACAGGCTGCATCTGCCGCCTTTAGTAACAGCCCCCAAGAGAAAACTCAAATTCCCAAGCCATAGGAGGGAGCTGACACACACCAAAATGGAGGGTGGGTGTGCAGACACTTGTAGGCAATGCAGACATGGCGCAGGAGTGGCGGAGCTGGGGCGCAAAGCCAATCGTCTGCCAGCACAACCTGCGAGTCACGTAGATGCAATGAGTCACGCTCCCACCCTGAGTCCTAGAGCATCCCTCCCACAAGCTTACCCTGACCTGCTCAAGGGCAGGGGCTGCAACCCACTGCAGCAGCAGGAGCAGGACCAGAACCAGAGCACTGGCTCTCTCCTAGGCAACCCTCAGCAGGCACAGGATTCCCAGATCCCGAAAATGTCCCTATTCTCTGCCTAAAAGCCAGTCACATCTACGTGCAGAAGATGGAGGTAGACACAAATCCCCAGACAACGCCACAGCGCAGTATTTATGTGCCCACGTGTTAATGCCCACAGCGCACCGAGCCAGCACTGCACAAACCAGAGCCTCCTTCCCTCAAACAGGAGTTGCCAGCAGAGCAGCAGTCATATCAGCATCCTTTGCAACTCACAAGGACACATGTCACCGTATCGGCTTGGTTCTGGAAAGATGTCAAATGAAAAGGTTACCTGCAAAATTCAGGGTTTGTTTTTGTCGCATTACCTGC
The DNA here is from genome assembly GCF_000695765.1 of Mesitornis unicolor. Taxonomy (NCBI): domain Eukaryota; kingdom Metazoa; phylum Chordata; class Aves; order Mesitornithiformes; family Mesitornithidae; genus Mesitornis; species Mesitornis unicolor. The sequence continues at coordinate 19,264 of NW_010158642.1, read as the reverse complement.
AATACTATTTACCTGCACTCCTCCAGCATTTAGGAGGGACAGCTTGCAGCTCTCAGATTGGCAAAATAAAATAGAAATGAAACAGTAAGTTCTTTCAAATATTCATTTCTGACATTCCACACAACTAATGCAAGATCCAGGCAAACAGAACAGAGCCTTTCCAGGGTAGCAGAGGATCAAGAGAAAACAAGCTCTAGGCAACAGAGGAACCCACACTCTCCCTTTTGGTGCCTGTTACCCTGCAAGTGCCTGAAGTACAATCCCTTCATTCAGATATTGCACATTAATACTGTACTTAGTAACTGCTGAAAAGGTGTTGTAGCTGTAAAAACACTCTGGCTAACCACGACAAAAAGGTATTTGTGCTGACTACCAAATTCTTGTTTACCCAATACGTTATAAAACTAGCATGAAAAACAGGTTTATTACCTGAGTTACAAACAAGAGAAATATATTCATTAATCGGAAATGTTAATTTAAGCTATCCAAAACAGACTGTAGAAGGACAGACCCAAACAAGCCATATTTGACACAGATAGATTAGACAGATGGTACAGTATGGTATAAAGGGGATTTGTGCTTGCTTGACTTTGACATGGCTGAATTACTTACGAACTGCAGACACAGAAGAGTTATGCTGGTTATTTTACAAATACTTAATGCCTACTAAAACTTCATACTGCTCAAAATTATCATACATTCTGTACAACAAAACTGAGACTGTTTTGCAACTTAATTCAGAGCCTATCATTATGTATTTCAATATAGAATGGATATATGCAGCGCAAATACTAGCGCTATACTGTTCCAGAACCTTTTAGAAACCTGTGAAATTATGCAAGAACAGGAAAATTAACTGAAGGATCAGTACAAATCCTGATCTAAACTAAAACCTCTCAACTCCTGAGGGCTGCTGAAAGCTTCCAACTTCAAAAACGAAGGCACTCAGCACAGGAGCCCTCTGTTTTCATCTGCTCCCTTCACCAGTGGCTGCAATCAGATTCTCTCAGGAGCCTGGCACAGCACAAGATTAAAAGATGTTATTGCAGGGAATACAGGAGGGGGTGAAGCTCAAAATCACTATCACATTTCTGGGGCCTATCCAACCCTGAGTTAACACTGGGAGCCCATACACACAGCAGTAACAGGAATACAGACGCTGATTTAAAAGAGGCCATTTTCCCTGAAGCTTACTACACCTTAAAATAAGCATTTCTGGCACCTGCTGTAAACATCTGAGGCCACACCCAGCATCGGTGCAGCTTTATGGCCTTAAGCGCACTCGTACCTGGATGGATTTGTTGTATGAAGAGAGCTGTAGTGTCAAATCATAGCACTAGAAACAGCAAAGCAAGGCATTTCTTCAAACTGGCCAAAACCAGAACAAACAAGCGTATGGGTGTGGGTTACAGAGCAGCAGGGGAATCTGGAAAGTAGGCAATGACGGAGAGCTTAAGACATTTTCTACAGACTCCTGGTTGCCAGCTATCACCTTACCTCCGAGACGTATCCAACCAGATACCAGGACTGTCACTTCATGGGACAAAAATTACTCTTTACTCGGTCTCCTCCCAATGCCAAAGGAGGAAACAGTGAGATCATCTCCCGCTCCAACTAGCATCACGGGAAGGTCTAAGCTCTTACACGCAGGTGTCAGCCAGGAGTAACCCAACCACAGAAAAAAGTTATTTGCTAAAAAAAGAACAGTCCTCATCAACTGTCCAAAATGAGTCAGTTGTTTAGGGGAGTAAATAAACAAACAAGGTAACAGACTGCAGATTTGTGGAAATGAATACTCACGTTTACCTCTCTGC
>NW_010158642.1:14508-17419 GCF_000695765.1 Mesitornis unicolor | reverse complement strand
TACTGACTTTTGCCACTGAGTGCTGGAAAAGCTTTATGTCTGGTTTGCTCTTGTTAACAGAAGGCACAATTAATTGCTGAATATGGAGTGTCCCTTTGACACTGAAACAAACACACACACACAGAACTGGCGAGCAAACACAGAACAGCACCTGGGGAGAGACAGCAGTAACTGCACACCTACGGTGCAGAGAGCACAAGAGCAGAAACAACAAATTAATTAACCATTTCAACTGATGAGTTAAAAATTAGCCTCATCATCAGCCCTTTAGCAACAGAACTAGCAGAAAGTATCATAATTAATGTTTTTACTCCCCAAAGTAACTATTTCTGTAATTCTCTATGTCCTTCGAGACAAAATAACTGCACCAAGATTAAAAACCAGAGTAACTTTCTTACCTGAAAGAAGCTTAGAACACTAGAAGCTTAATTTTGACAGGTGTTAAGACACCAACAACTGCCATCAAAATGAATTGGGTCTCTGATGCTCCAAGTCTAAGGCAAAAGGAGCCTCTGTCACCTCTCTCCTTTCATTAATCAGAACAGTACTGTCCACAGTAGCTGTGTCTCTAGCACAGCGTTTTCAGGACCCCTCACCCTGCCAAGGCTTTCTGAAGGCTCAGAGGGTTGGAGAAGACAGGAAGACATTATCTTCTCTGCGAGTCCAGGCAATACACATAGATTTTAACCAATAAAAAAATTACACTCATCAGTATTTTTCATTTTCTGCAAGTTAGATGGGAAAGCAGACACACTTGAAGCCAGGCCACAAACCATCCCCGAGAGAAGAGGAGTCATAAGAGTATCAGGTGGTCACAGGGCTGTGCAGGAATCCTCCAACCCAATGAATGCTGCTTTGGGCAGAGCTCAAGGGCTGGCTGCTCCGTACCATCACGGAGAGAGGGCCAGCTGCCTCGTCTGTGTATTCAGAACTGGATTTCCCACCATAACCCTGATTTCTTTACTTTGACTGACAAATGAAGACACAGATAAACTTGCCTTCAGCTATCCATGCAAAGTTTAGAAGAAAAGAGGTTCGGAATCAGCAAAAACTAGGGACATTTTAGAAGCTCTGTAGGAACTACAGCTGCGGATTGCCAGCTCCTCAGGCAGATTTTCCGTCATGAAGACCAGCACTCCTCCTTCTCCCTCCTCCCACTTGAATCTGCTATTACTTTAATCAAAGATGGTTTATGAGCAAGTTGAGGACAGGGGACCTGCAATTTAACTCTACTGAGACAAGCCAGCCAGAACCCTAAGCAACATTTTTCCCCCCTCTAGAAAAAGTATCAGCATTCTTATTCACAGAATTTTCAATTTTGCTCACCTACACAAAGCTGGTCTTCATTTTAAGCTATTTGCAAAAGCCAGATTGGTTGCAGCCATAAAAATTCAGTTATTTAGTGCAAAGGCCACTGTACTTCAAGAGTGGAAACATCTCTGTTAGTCTGGCAAGTATCATCTTGCCTTAGTGCTCAGGCTGCACCAAATAAGATGGTATTTTACCAATACTTGTAATTTTAAGAGAGCAAGTGAGGCTATTTCAGAATGACTTTCACAAGAGCATTTCATGGCAATCAAGTAGATTGCGGTAAAAAAAGGGGGGGGGGGGACACAGAAAAATAGCTTAAAAGCTAGGACACAGTCAAATCTTGTTTCAAACACAGTAGAATGTTCAAGACGGACAACAGGACCTGTCCGTAAGCCTTTGCAGAGCAAGTTTAAGATTTATAGGGAGCCCTGCAACACTTGCCCAGTCATTAATTGAGCCTGCTTTTCTCAGTGTGATTGAATCACTGCTCAGGAAAGAAGAAACAGGAACTGATTCTAAAATAAGTCTTCCAAGATCCGATTCATGTTGCTAAAAAATTGGTGTTTGTCAATTAAAAACAAGCACTGAATCCAAGGTCCCTTAAGCTATCTCAGATACTTTTGTATACAGGAAAAGTGAACTGAAAAGTTCAAAACACTTCTGCTGCAATTTGGGCAAATGAGGACCACTGCTTGCTTGTAGAGACCATGTGCCACCACATGCTTTTCCAAACAACACTGAGAAATGGAAGTGTAACTGAATAAAACCGGATTAGGGAAAAGAGGATGTCAAACAGAGACTGGTGAAGCCAGTACATGACAGGAGGCATTAGGATCTATCACTGACAGAACAGGGAAGGGCCATCACATATTCATGGCAGCACACAACATGCAAACATGCATTATCCAGAGCTGACTCTGTTCAGCCATCTTGTTTTCCCATGATAAACAGGCAGGCCAGCCCTGTGGTTACAGCCTATGGGCATGTTCTGCCCAAGTAATGATGCCAGCCTCCAGAATTCAATCGCTTCAGTACGTTACTGAATTAAAACAAGGCACTTAACTGCCTGCCCAAGTAAGCACTAACATGGCATTAAGAATGCGTCAACGTCTTTGCATTTAAGACAGTCAACAGGACTCAAGCAAAGGCATTAGGAGCGGATGCCAGTGGTCTGCAGGCTGGCTTTTTGCCCAACACACTGCAGACAAACCACTGACATATATTTCACACATACCACTGTTACCTTACTAAGGCAAGCTACTAAATTCTACCTTGATTACTAAAGGAAGGATAACTAAACACAAATTCATTTCTGTATATATTCAAACCAAGAAAGCTGCCTTTAGCATGAATGCAGGCACCAGTATTAGATCTGAGGGATCTAATACAAATCTAATGCTTAAGTAATACCATCTCCACTTACATCAACAGGTGATCTGGTCAAGAGAAAAATCACTGGCTAATTCAGAGATGCTGATCAGCGACCAGGACCAAATTGTGTGGGCTAGGTGCATGACCAGCCATGACATCCCCTCTCCTCTTAGTAGTGTGGTTTCCTCCTGGTGTTTTATCTGTGCCTGAAATTCAGCTCGATCATGCC
>NW_010158642.1:0-14477 GCF_000695765.1 Mesitornis unicolor | reverse complement strand
CTCTTTCAGCTTCTATTTTGGTCAGAGAGCAAGTTCAGCGAGTGTAAAGCTGTGAGCAGAAAAGTACTGTGAGGTGCCACAAAGTACTGTGGGAGAACACAGAGAGACCTTCCCTTTCTTGGAGCACCTCCTAAAGGTGGGAACTCCAAAGCCAGCTGCTGGGGTGCAGCGGGAGAGTGTTAGCACCGCTGAAGCCTGCGACTCCCCTGCAATGTGGCCAGACAGGCTGACGACACGGAGATTTACCGTGCCTCCTCACTTACCACCAGCAGTCAATTTGACACCCAATCCAAAACAGCATTTCTCCTGGGGTAAACCCAGGACAAGCCTATTACGTGACATGTAACAGTGTCAGAGACCAAAATCATCTCAGATTTGCATTGTTGGGATCCACTCTGCCCGAGTGCAAGCAATCTGCAGCCAGAGAGCGCCCACCTCCGTGCCCCAGCAGCACAAAATTCTGCACTCACCAAGGAGCTGAGCTGGGCTGCAGGGTCCAGGCATGGGGCTGGGACCAGCCCTGACACCCAGCCTTGCTGCGACAAGCTGGCCCCGCTCTGCCTCAGTTTCCCTGTTGCAGATAAGGTCAGTAATGGCTGGCATGCTGGCAAAGCCCTTTGGCAAACACAGCAAGGAAACACACCAGTCATCACGCAGCCGTGGACTGCAGGAAATCTCCTGCTCTGGTCACCTTTTCCAAGAGAACTGCAGCTGGTAATGGCTCATCTTCAGAGATGTTTCCAGAAAAACACAACTGGTTCCATCGAATTGAAGTAGATAAATGAAATATTACTGCTGGCCTCCTCCCTGCCCGCAGAAGCCAAGCTAGAGAACAGAATGGAAAAAAGGATCTCTCTTCACTTTGAACTTCAAAGGCAATTAAAAGAACAGTACTCCCGTCACTCACCTGGACCAACAGGATTATGTGGACAAATTAGATTTTCTTTCACGGCAGATGACAATTCAACCCCTTATTTTGGCTAAACAGTGTGTGTTGAAAGCCTTTCTGGACTTCATTTCCATGATAAAAGGTGTGCATTGTTTGGCTCCCTTCCTTGCCTCATAATATCATTAAGATGACATTCAGGCTCCATGATGAGTACATTTTTTTCCCCACTAAATACACAGTGGTCATTTTTGTTTGCTTGCCCTCTGTTTCACACTAGAGGAAATTCTCTTTTTCAATACATCTTTTGTTGATGGCAAGTTTAAGGAAATTATTTTGCTAAAACGGTGTTATTTTTACATTAGGTAATATGCAACAACATTGGGGAAAAAAATAAACACCTGCCCTTGATTTGTGCATTCTTATAGTATATAGGCTGGGAATATCAGCACTCGGCATACCCCTTTCAACTTGCCAAGCCCTTGATCTTCCTACCAAGCTCAATCATCCAGACTGCACCCACCCATGTAAGTGGCCTCCCAAAGGCAATTAGTGGCTTGCTACAATTTTCAGTCCTCCCGCCATAAACACACAGCCATAACACACAACATAATCCACAGCCTCCAGAGGGGAGGCAGGTCCTTCCCCCTGCCAACTGAGCAGGGTGCTGCCTGCTACCCAGGCTACTGGTACACATCCATTTGTGCCACAGCCAGGATCAGAGTCGAGTCCTAATGAAATTCTGTGAATGCCATTTGCTATTTTAAATTAATATTTTCGGGTCTGTTATTTTCTCTGTTTGATTTTAGATATTCTTCACTTTCCGTTGATCCATTTCCTGCTTCTTTCTTTCTTCCACCCACCTGGGTCTCTTGGTTCAACAGTAACAACAGATTAGAGCTGAAGAAATGGGGGTGAAGAAACCTCAGCTCAACTCCCACACAGCTCCAGCCTTGGGAGCAAACCTTTGGCATGCTGAATATTCTTCACTGAATTCACACTGAATTTAACTTCTCCGGTAAGATTAATGACAGAATTTGTCTATTCACAGCTATTTCAAACAATGTAGAAAAGGCTTAATATTTGTATATTGGAATTGTAATAGCAATTGCAAAAGGCATGGCCTATTTTAAGCAATGCACTGACTTTATGGATGACTTACAATCACGGCACCGTAATACAGTGAGAGGCAACCGAAGAGACTGTGACACACATAATTTTGTGCACAAAGCTTGCACTCTCCACACCATTTTGGATTCTGCACAGAAACAGAGTTGGGGAGATTTATTGTAGTCCCCACCAGAAACCACCATGCAGCAAAGGCATAAAATTAGTAATTATGACAGCTTCTCAACACATCCAGCTGCTAAAACTCACCAGGTGTTACCTCAGGCTACAGCTAAAAACAGGCCTAGGAGGTAGGCACTCTGACTCAAACTGGGACAATAGCTCCTTTCTTCCTCATGTCTCAACAGTCCTTCAAATTAAAAATAATAAAAAAAAAAACTCAACAAAAGCCAAAACCAACCCAAACTCCACAGCTAAAATTAACTATAGGCTTGTAAAAAAAGTCCCCTCAGCTGTGTTTCTTCTGGGTTTTGTTTGGTTTCTTTTTGCTATGATGCTCAAATGACAAAGCCTCCTCCCTCTTTTTGTTGATGCTACAGATCGCCCGTAGCCTTCATTCTGAAACCAGTAACTCATGAAGAACTGAAAGTTTGGTTTGGGTGATTTCCCCCCAGAAAACACAACTTTTAAACAACATACTGTCAAACACAACACTAATATTAACTATGTTGTTGACCATTCAAACCCACCCCATTTTATTTCCTGAAGGTTCCCATCAGCCTGGCTTGCGTGGCCTTCAGGCTGCCATCAGGAGCCCTTGTTCAGGCCAGGGTGAAATAACTCAGTGCTGACAGACCATAGATAATTCTTCATTGTCACTTGGGCCCTCTAGCAATAAATCAACATCAAAAGATGCCCAGTGCCAGTCATCCAAATACAAAACCCACATCATTGCCCCAAACAGGTCGCTTTTTCTGGAAACTGGCTCATCAGTCCTTGCAGGAGAAACCCAAACCCCAGTCAAGACCTACTTGGTCATGCTACTGATACAGTATCAGCACCACAGAAGAGGAACAGGCTGGTAACACAATCATTTCACAGTATTATTATTAATAAGAAAATAGGCTGCAACAAGTTTGGACACTGGGTCATTAAACTTTAACCTGTAAGATCACATCTTTTGAAGGAAGCACTAAAAGCTGAGCACTTTTCAGACACAAGAAATGACAGTAGTTATCTTGGACAAAGCCCTGGCCAGCAGGAGTTCAGACACTTTCTTCTGCTGTGAGCCCACATTTGTGTGGCTCCAAATACCTGAAAGAAAAAAACAACTGTGATGCCACTCAAAAGCATAGAAGACTCCCAAACCCAGCATAACCCACCGATTCAGAAACCACCACTGCAGGGAACAGGGTGCTCTCTCCGGCAAGTCACGTCATGACTCCAAGACAGCTCACTGACCTCTCAGAGGAGCAGCAAAGGGTTTTCCAAGTTATTCTGAAGAACAAATTCCTAAGGTGAAATATTCAAGGACCACGTATCAGCAGAAAAAAGCTCTAGGATTTAGAAGCAAAAACCAGTAGCCATCTCATCTTTGATTTTTGATATGCTCTGAAGTCTTGACCTAAAAGCAGTACTATGCCCAAAGAACTAAAGTGAATGCTACAGTTTTTTCCCTGTACTTTTGTCTGAAAAGCCAGCAGATCTGGAAGTGCTAAAACCACAGTCACTGCAGCTTCAGCATTCGCCAGTCTTCCACTTTGCACTTCCCAAAAGGGAACTGTGCCCTTCAGGCTGATGGCTGGAAAGAGCTCCAGACCTCTGAAGATAAATAATCTGCGTTTTCTAGGCAGCAGTTAATGAAAGTCAGAACCAGGATGGGCAGCCTTTTAAAAGGAACAAGCTCCTGATGACAACAAAAAAAGGGAAGTTTTCTTTAATTTTAAGAACATAATCACGGAAAGAAGCTATGTACAAAACATTCCAGTCTGCTACTATACACTGAGGCCAATTCAGTGGTATATTTCACCACAGCTAATTATTTTCTTCCACTATACAGGTAACTTTAGTACTTTCTGTTTTGGGAAAACAAGATTATAATTTAGAACACTGGATCAAAACAACCAAAAAAAAAAGTGACTAGAGAGTCGCAAGCATCCCATCCTCAGCCCACTGTAGTGCCACTGTTAGCACCTTGACACGAACATCTCGTTGCCTGAGAAAGCAGCTTGCCCAGAATTAGAAAGGTTGGGATCTCAGTATAGCAATGCAAAGCAGAGAGAAAACACACTGTGAAGTGAAATCTGCAGGTCTACCTTTTGCATGGTGAAGCGATCCAAATCTTACAGCACAGAGCAAGTCCACAGCACAATCATGTTCCCACCTCACTCGCAAGGCCCCGAGCTCCTCTGCCAAACCAGGCCCATGGACGTAAGGTTCAGACAAACACGAGGAGAACTACCACCTAATACCAGCACACACATTCCCTCAAGACCTGACAAGTTTATAATACAAATACTTCTGACCAGCGTGTGAACCACTGTGAGGCACAAAGCAAATTCAAAATACAGTTCATTATTACAGTAATATTTGCATAATAGTTATTCATACGTATTACAAGCATAAGCACAGTTGCAGGACAGTTAGTCCAAGGTGAATTGCCCATCTCTTTAATCCTTTAATAACATGTTTGGAATGCAATTTGGAAATTCCCCTCCGATAAAGTAATCACGCTGCCTGCATAGTGACCATTTCTCAACTTTCATTACCATTGAGCATTTTGGGCTTTCAAAATTGCCACAGTTTGATCAATCCACAAAACATTAAGTATACGCACAAGATTCTTTTTTGTCCTTGTTTTAAGTATTTGCATGCCCTCCTATATCTCTACAGCACAAACTGATATTATGGCCAAGCTACTAAATATCAAAAAGGAGACGCATTTATATCAAAATGCACATAAAACTGTTAATTTTAAGACTGCTACAGGTGCCAATCTAATTGAGTTTGCCAAAGATTAATTTCAGGCTCAAAGCTTTTCCACGGCTCCTCAACAGCCAGCCAGTTTATGACAAGCAGACATTAAAACCAAGAACAGCTGTACCACCGTTACAGGCACCCTGGAACAACGGAAACGCGCAGCTCTGCAGATTGCCCTTAAAGTGCATCACCCCACGCCAGGAATCTGAAGAACTTTGTGACTCTCTGAACTCTCACAGCAAGCTGAGCCACTGCTGCCCCAAGTGATTCGCATTATTTTCTGCTTGTCAGCAGCAGCTGTAGCAACATCTCGAAGACGGCCGACATGCTCTCTGCCAGCTCCACCTATTGCTGCTATGTCCATGTGCTCCTCACCTGTCAGGCTCTGCTCCAGCAAACATATCATTAGGTCCGCATGCTGTTTCTTTTCCACTTGTTTAGAAGATGATCCTGGTTTAAAGCATCAAACCTCTGGTTTAGCTCAGCCCATCAGCAGTAAAGACCTAAACAAACATCTCTAGATCCTGCTATACCCCTACAGCATATCAAAATGCTAATCAATGTTACACACGCTCCAGCTGCATAATCTCACTCAGGATTTACTACCAAATTAGAATTAGTTAAGACTGAAAACACAGATGAAATAAGAGCTAGATGCTCCCCAACACTCACACCTGCCCACAAGTTTGGGGTATCATCATCCTTGGCTCAAAGGGTTGATATTTTGGTATCTTTTCATATTTTTTACAGTCCTTATGCTTCCAACATGGTTCAGAAATGTAACTGAGCAATATAAAATTATCTCAGATACGTTCTTTGGCATATTTTTAAACAAAGATGACCTTAAACCTCAAGCCACAGGCTGTGATGATGTAAATCAGCACAGCTTCATATGCTGGGACGTCGGTATGTAACTAGGCACAACCGGGGATTCAGATCCTTCATTCTTAAGCATCACAGAGAAAGAAGAATTGTAATACTGCAGCAATAATATGCATAGAAGGTCCCTCTTTTCTTACTAAACCAAGTGAAGAATGCAGTTGAGCACTTCATTCCTAATCTGGTAGATATTATGGATCATTACTGTACTATGGTTATTTCAATACTTGTCTGGGAAAAATACTTTTAATTCTTTGTGGTATATGTTTAACTCAAAGTCATCTTATTCTTGTTGGTCTGGCATACAATGGGAACAGATCTCTAAAAATAACCTGCTTCCTCCATCTTTCAGCTCCTCAGGGCAGTTTAACATATTATTAGCCATTATTCACATCTCTTACGTAAATCATGCAAATTCTGGAAATTTTTATGCCTCCTAATACCTAGAGATAATCTGAAGGTGCGCAAGACTGAAAAAGACACAGTCCAACCCAGTGTCACTGAGCTTTATTTTTATTTTACTTTAACCCTATTTACCTTTTACCTGAGTTTTATGCAAGCATCACTCCGTGGAGCCAGATCCTGAGCAGCAATAAAGCTACTTTACACACCGCAGCGATGGCAAGCCACAAAGCTGGCTTAGTGGGCCAGCCGGGGTCAGGGAATTCCCCCGCGGTGCAGAGTGGGTGGATCTGGTGTTCGACATCCGCTCCCAAACCTGGGAGCACAACCACTGTGCCCTGCTTCATCATGAGCCGGTGCAACAGCCTTTCTTTCCCCATATACTGTAAAGCAGTATAACATAAAGAAGCTTTGCAGCTGCTGCTGCTGTACAACAGGCTAAATAGGTCTCCTCCCCACAGAGGAGCTCAAGGACTGCGACAGTGGGGACATAAACCTGGTCTTCTCCAAGCACAGGCCATGTGGACATCATACCTGGGGGCAGAGATTTCAGTTCTGGTACAGGCACAATGGGAGAGTTGTGTCTTGCGGTCCTAAAAGCTAAACTGATGACAGGCTTGTAGAGTAGACCAGAAGCTGACGGGTATTTGAATGAAGTAATCCATTTGCCTTTTAAAAAGTGCAGCTCATCATTTGTCCTGAAATCTGCATGCACCAAAAGGTCATGACTTCCAGTAGTCCAGACCTTTTGTTCTGAATCTCGTTATTCCATAACGTTTCCGCTTCTATTTTCCTTTTTACCGTGTTCCTCGCCCAGGTCTCTGCAGCAATGCAAACCTGCATCCTGGGAACAGTCATTTCAATCCATACTTTCCTACAGCAGGCTTGCACCAGGGTTCAGCACAACCACCTGCTGACTCAGTGTTATTACAACCTTGCTCTCAACCAACCACCACCCCAGCCCCCTCACTTTCCTCACACTATCCCATTTAGAAGCTAACTCATCCTCTTTCCATAAGAAACTAATTTAGGCACCACAGGTTTTAAGTTTAAATGGCTTATGTCAATGGCTAAAGCTGCACAATCAGATTCTTCTGTTGACACAGGGCCAAAAATCAAATTTGCTTACTTTTACCCTTAAACAAAACCATACACGGTCTGCAGTGGTAAACCACTGTTCACTTCAATATCCAGATACTGATTGCTTGCATCCAGTGTCTTGTGCCAAATTTCCATCACCGACAACCAGTCCAGGCATGTTGGAGGCTGCTGAACTGATTTACCTCTGCCTTGACACTTCCAGACAGTTCAAAATGAATTTGAAGACGGCACTACTAACTTATAACAAGATAAAAATCCATCTCATTTCTCATTCAGATGACAATTAAGATTACATAAACAGCTTTTCCTAAGATGGGACTGTAGGGTTTGTGCTTCATTTGTAGTTTTAATACAGCTTTTTTGTTCTTACAAAATCCTATCCTGCCTTCTGCTAAAGACTTGAGAGAGACCTAAACGTTCTTAAAATGCAAGCAGAATAGATTAAAAAAAAATCTCCCTGAACCTTCAGTCAATAAACCATTTTTAGGAACGAATTTGTGCTAAAATGAGGTAAGTGATAACTCTGCAGATCTCCTGTTATCCAGAGTACTATTTTAGGGAGAGTGTGACTGCATTCGCGCTTGTCGCATAGTCCTGCTTCCAATCTCCTGGCAGATCCCCAGCACATTCCGGTATTTAACGCACAACGCTCGTTGGGATGCAGTCCCACTTATCTCCCCGACACACTGACTAAGACTTTCCCACATAAACTGACCCACCCTTTAGCAGCAAGAGGTCACTCAGTACAGTCAGCCTTCAAATGAGAAGAACAGTCAGGAAAAGTTTCTCTGATGCCAACAACACAAAGAGAATAAAATACAACAGGCTCCAGTGTTTGTTTTATCAAAACTTAAAGACTGCAAGACAGATTTTCAACTGGTGCAAACCTGTGTAGCTCCACCAAAGTCAACCAGATTTTTTTCAGGCTCTTGGCTTCCTAAAAGCATTTAAAATTACAGTAAGAATACAATACTCTCCATTCACCTTTGACTGTCATGAAATGGTAGAGAATCATCCGTAGTATTATCTACAGAAAAAGGTCATAATATATTTTAAGTTACAAAAATAAAGCAAACATTAAACTACCTAGGCTATCTTTACCACATATGAACCCTACATGACAAGGAATACCTGCTAACTTAAGGTGAACTGCAGCATGGTAGTTTAAAGCCCACTTTTTCCCCCAACTCATCATCTCTGGGTCAAGCTGACTAAAGGACCATCCAAATTTCAAGAGATGCAGATCCCATATTTTTTGGAAGTTCAGACACCCAAAACCAGTGTATGCTGCTCAGCTTCTTTGCTCTCAGGTTTCATACAGTATAAATGGCAGACTGGGAAATAAGATCACCAGGTTTCCCGATTTCCTCACCAGACCCTTCCCATGATACAGGGTCTAATAAAGGATGCTCTACTGGATGATACCAAAATGCCCACTGACCTCCAGAAGGCAGCTTCAGGCCCAAAATACCCTTCCAAAAGCACAGAGGCCCCAGTAATTTGCTACTGAAAGGCAAAATCTGCTTTCTCCAAGCACAGACTAGAATGATTAGCTTCATGCTGCATTCCAGTGTTGCTATAAATGTATATGCCACTGGCAGACTGGAGCCACGAGCTACCCACCAGCGCAAAGCTCTCCCATCTGCAGAGACTGGCTATAGATCACCCTTAAACGCTTTAATTAAATATTTGTTTACTAAAGAGAAAAGTCAGTGAAAGCCCTTGGGAAGAAAATCTCATAATTAGTTTAGCTACAGACAAAAGCCAACACTTTCAAACTCAGACGCTGAAACTAAAACCTGTGGGTGTTAAAATAAACTTATCCACATTAAGTTAATTTAGATACAGCAGGCAGCACCTTTTCCCAACTAACCCAAAAAACCAGGGGAGCTACTTGCTATAATTAGCTGGAGCATTTGTGGTGTCTAGGCACTAAGCAAAATTGATTTCATCACCGGAAAAAATAAGCATTTGGTCATACTGCACAAAACTGTATTTTCTACTCTGCCTTACAGACTGCAGTAACCACAAATCAACCCCACTGTAAACCAGGCTCTAGAGCTGCCCAGTCAGCCAGCACTCACCGTGCCATAAGAAACAATATATATTGACAGTTTTCTTGTCCTTACAAACATAAGGCTCCTTCTTATAATGTGAAAGTAAGACTCAAAAGGCAGATAATTCATGCCGTTCTATAATAAACCAATCAGCAGAACGATAGGATTAATTCAGGATCAAATGGCAGTAACTTACAAAAAAATGCAGATCCGGATTAGTGGTTGATGGTAAGAAGTCCCCACAATGCCCTGTAGAAGACCTTGACCACGTACATGGGATTGTAGCACTACTGGGGGTTGAAACCCACAGTGAAGATGAAAGACCTCCCAAAGATGCCTGTTGGTCTGCCTTAGGAGAAAATTCTGCCTGGCTTCAAGTCTGGCAATCAGTATAACCTTAAAACGTCAGGGCCAGGCTTCTGAGAGGAGCCCCTGCATCACCTCAGAGCACCTCCCACCCAGCTCACTGCCTCGCCCCAGCCAGCCCCCAGCCACTGATGTCTCTAAGGAGGAGGAAAAATAGGAAAGAAACAAAATTCAGGGCGGGGGGGGTGATCCTTCCTGGCCACTGCAGGCACCCAACTGAAGCCCTGAACCGTGAGATTTTAGCAGAGTCACTATCTTAAATGTGACACTGTGTTTTAAGAAACCTCAAGGCAAACTTTAAAAAAAAGACTGAACTAAAGGTCTGTAGTCCCTACTGACTAAGGCCAAGAAGGATCACAACAACCATTCACCCACTTTCTGTAGTGCTACTGAACAAATGAAGCATAAACACTTGATTCATTAAGTTGCCTACCTCAAATACATTAACCCATGTGCCACTCAATCACGTGGGCAATGAAGCAGCATACAAAAGCTTGTTTTGTGTGCTTTAGGTCTGCATATCTTCATCTCTGATTACATCCTCCACCAGCTACTCTAAACCTTTTTAACTATGTATACAACCACGTATCTTCACAGAACCAATATATTGCACATCCCTTCTACAGACCCCTTTACACAGAGGATGAGCAACCGCCCACCCTGACTGAAGCCCATTTCGGGGATCATTCCACATTCTTGAAACATTGTGGAGTCATGATTAACAAAAACAAACCCAGTGGTCACTCCAATAAAACTGAGCTCTCAGTCAATCCCTATTCCTTCTTAAAAATAAACAAACAAAAACCCCTTTGCTACTTCTTGTAGCCACATTCTTGTTTCATATCCTTACGATGATTATAACTCCATGCAGTATGACTTTAACAGAGGAGGAGAAATGGTTTCCTCTGGTGTACAGCTGTGGATATGCGAACAAAAACAGGGGGCTAAATCCAAGAACATCATTCCTGAATGCGTTTCACAGCCCACAGGCCAACTGCTCAGCAGGTGTAACTTCAGGATCCGACCTCTTCTTCCAAAAAGAGAAGAGCCTATGTTTGGAACCCCAGTAAACAGAAAAGCTGCTTGATTTGGAACATCTACCTGTGAACAGCTCCACGGCAGTGTATTTTTAGATTGATGAACAGCGTATTAGTGGCACACCTCTCCTGTTCCAACGGCACAAGCGGCATGACCAGCCAGTCTATTCGTGGTATCTAACAGGTGTGTGATAGCATCAGCTGGCACGAGATTTTCACAGAGTGGTTCCTTTGTTCAGTTCTTGCTGCCCTCTGGATGTGAGAGGTTGCTGAATAAATCAAACCAACGTACCATTTATTTTTAAAGTTCCAATGCTTAGCATATTCAAAACATTGTGAAATAAAAATGACTGAACAACAGCATAATACGTTTCAGTGATGGTAGTGGTGACATGCCAAACAGATTCCTGGTGTGCTAATAAACATGTAGCTTCAAAAAAAAATAAAATAGAAGTTTGTGCAGTATATAAAGAGAATAGCAGAAGGAAAGTGAAAAGACATGAAAAAGTAAGAACATCCCAAAATTTTCACTGTTCAACAAGAAAAAAACCTTACAAAGAGACTGAGAAAAATGTAAATGGTGCTGAAAAACAAAAGCTCAAGATACTCCTTAACCTTAAGCTGTCCTTGGCCATAGGAAGATGGATACAGTCCCCGAGCACAAAGATACAGATCGGTGTATACCTTTTCCCAATTGCACACATTTCATTGCAAGTAGAAATAACACTGTCAGATGCAACCCCACCCTCGCCATCTTTCTGAAACAGCTATAAAATCTGCGATGAACTCAACCATCAACTAACAATACATACAAAAGTGGGTTTTTTTCCATGCAAAACTGGCCATTTTAATGAGGAATGGGCAGTAAAAAAATGTGTGTCTGAGATTAACAATGGATTAAAAAAGAAATACAGCTGGGTAAAGCAAAAAAGAAGCTGCCTGCTTAAATATATAGACTTGATCTATTTCACTTTGTTAAAGCTGTTGAATAGGTTGAAATTTACTAGGCACAAGAAAAATTCCTTATATGTAATACCTCTGTAACCTTGTTTTCATTAAAGGAAAGCCAAGCCTTGAAAGGTCCAGCTGTAACTGCTGCTACATTGTACTCATGTTCATTAGAAAAACAAATTCACAACAGATCATTTTAAGAGTAATAATAAAAATCTGACAAATGAAAACCATATGTGGGGAAAAAAAAGCAAAGCACTAAGGAAAGGAGTCTTCCATGCAGTCTCTTTGAGAACACCGATTATACCTCAGTGCCATTTCACAGTACGCACATTTCAGCTCCAACACCTGCTTCACCAGGCGAGTGCTATTTGGTGACAGCAATCGAATACAAGATTATTTCTGAGGTGCAAATACACTAGAAAGCAACAGAAGACAACCAGAGTTTCACATTTAATATCTCTAGGCCAGATTCTCGCTGGTTTAACTTGGGAAAGTTGTCATGAGCTTAGGCAGAGGTAAGGGTCCAACGTGCTGGCAAACTCCCCAGCTACACCAGTTGGGAACATAGGTAAGCCCATGGCATGAGTGTGTATGTCAGAATAGCCTATATGACTCTCCATAGCTGTATCATGGAGCACTGGCCTGATCCCATCAGAAGTTCCCACAGCATAGTGTGCATCATGCACCACAGAAAACAGCCTGCACTGCTCTCCTTCATAAGGGTCAAAAAGATCCGAGGGGTTGCTGGTGGCCCCTGGCTCTGATGTAAGGCCACTGGGGTCCTGTAGCCCCAGCACTGCAGGTTTTCCTAGAACGTGAAATGGCGAGCAGGAGGCCTGCGGTCAGAGATACCAGCCCGGACTGGATTTAGAAGTTGACTCATGGGTAATGGGCAATGATAAACCATTGTACTGGTTTTTAACTTGTGCCCAGATCAGATGACTAAGGAATTTAGGTGCCTATAGAGATTAACTGACTTAATAACTTCAGCAGTTTGAGCCTTAAACATCTGCATAAACAGACCTTCTCGTTCGTGTTCCACAAAATACATCCACGTACCCCTCACTAATAAAATACAATGCTTATTTTACGAGTAAGCCAACTACAAATATTAAATCCTGTAACTGATCCACATTAAAAATAAATCCTTGGTCAGGTGACGTAATATAAGTGAACATTACAGGCCCACCTAATAATCAGGTTCCAACTGATTAGATTTATATATATGTTGAAGGAAAAACAAAACATCTTTTATAAAAAATGGTTTGGTACGCCTACTTAAAAGAAGCTGTATGAAAGACACGCAGCAACATTCTGGTCTCCATACATGTAGCATGAGTGTTTTGTATCCTCTCCGTTCCACTTAAGTACACAGGCAGAGTTCAGTAACACACAGCAATTTCAAAAGCTGCAGGATTCATGCCATCGTAGAAACGAAACAGCATCCATAACGCACTTTGCCACATAACTGCTGCAAGCTCCTATTTCATCCAAAAATGCTGCATCCTGCTTTAGTGAATATCATTTACTGCACTTAACCTGCATTACAGAAAAAACACAAAACGGGCTACTGTTCCATAACCTGACTCTTTTTTTAGTACCAAGTTTACACTACTGCATGAAGTAACAAAATATTCCCTACCTATTTTATTTATCACCTATCTAGCGCTGGTTGTGCCACATCAGCGAGCCCGCTAGTCCACCCCCATATCTCTACAACCACTGCTAAGTCATGTAGGCACCACAACAGCCATTGCTGTTTCACCGAGAAACAGCGAGAAAAAAAGAATGCCGATGGATAACAACAATTCTTTAGAAATCGCATCTAGTTGCCATCACCCACCCCTTCTGGCTCTTTATCCCATACCCTTTTCATCTCCTATCTTTCCCTCCAGAGGCTTCTCAGCAGATGCAAGTCCTCCTTCCAGCAGAGATCTCCCACAATGGTCTGAGGAGTCACAGTCTCCCTTGACATTTTCACATGGCTGATATCTCTTTGAATAAATTACTCGACATGACCTGCCTCTATAATCCTCAGAGCATTGTTCCCCAAGATGTCTTTCAGCACAATACATTCGCAGGGCTGAATGAATAACAGTATTTTTTCTGAACTGACTAGCCAGTTCGATAAGCAGGTTTCATAATATTTCTATCCTGTCAATAAAGGGCAAAGGCTGTACTGAATGCTCCGAATCTTGATAGTTTTATGTTTATTTCCTCTTCCAGTAATCCTCCTTCTCATTTTGAACACTTATCATTTATACCTATGGACAATACTGAGTAAGTACGATCCACAAATACAGATCGCTTCTTACCTGCTTTAAACCAGAATACAATTTTAGTCACAACTAAAGATACCAAAATTACAAATTTAATTACTCCCTCTAGTTTTATCACTCTGAGAGCAAAGGAATCAGCCTTAAAAGAGGGCTATCTAAACCAAACGTCAGACCCCAGTGCCATGAATAAGGATTTTCCAGAGCTGCTGCAGTCTTACAGTACCTAGCAGAAGTCTGCCATATTTTTTTGTTGTTAAATCAGGCCGGAGCTACCTAAAAGGGATAATGCAGTCAAGTCCATGCATCGTGCCTTTCAACTGCGCCTTCACTTCAGGAATACACAACCCCTAAAAGCAGCGGATGAAAAGCAATCAAAGCAACGCATCTAATTACTGCGAAAGGCAACCGCGGCTCCGCACCGGCGTTATCGCCCAAGCACAAAGCACCGCAGCGGGTAAGGACCGAGCTG
>NW_010158641.1:0-13279 GCF_000695765.1 Mesitornis unicolor | reverse complement strand
CCTTACCCACCTCCCTGCCGCCCCGAAATCACCCCCCCACCTTCTCCACTGCACCTTGCAAGTCTCCGAAAGCTTCACCGCCCTCCCCCCGCCGCTGGAGTGGGCTGGTGCGGGGGCCGGGAAACGCTGGAAAACGAGCAGGGGGAGATGCCGGGGGATGGAGACCGGAGTGAGTTTTTATCGGTGTTTTATCAATGGAAAACTGGCGCAGAGATTATCAAGACAAAGTGTCAGGTAGCGCTGTGCAAGAAAAGAGGTGTCCTTCTCGTTGGAGGATTTTCCCATTCCCTCCAGACTACGTGCAGTTTTGTTAATCGGCATTAAAACGATGATGACAATAATACCTGAAAAATCTGCTTATTGTTGCAGATGGGCAAGAAAGCTAGAGGAGAGCTTTTACATAATTAATTGCTTGAGTTGGTTCAGAAACCCCGCTTCTAACTTTAGTGGGCTTGCGGACAAAACCAGCCCTTAGTTAAAGCCTGTCCTTTCATTGCTCATTCTTCACCCTCAGCTCTGTATTTGTGTTGTGGAGGTGGGGGGGGAGGGGGAGGCAGTGTTATTTGTTTGTTTTAAATCTAGATTAATGCCGTGGTTTTAATACAACTGTGAACCTGTCTTCAGAAGTTGACATCACTGAGGAATCAGCCAATTGGTTGACGTTTAACCAACCTTCTTTTTACACATAAACCCTATCAAAGAGTTGTTTACACTAATGCTCTTTTGAAATGCAAATCTAGAATGCCAACAGACTGAAACTCAATTTAGATTAATGTAATTACCTGCAATACACAAATGAGGCTATACTATTTAATAGCCTTCACTTAAACCTTTTTAGAAGATCAAAAAGGCTCCTATTGTTGAAGTTTAGTACTACAACAATTAAAAAATGCCTCTCTGCGATTTTTGTATTCTCTTTATAACTTTGTAGAAGCTTGTGGTTTTGCTTTGGTACACTGAAATAAAAATACCTGAAATAATTACAATTCACATTGAAAAAGTGTGACAACTTCATGACATGTTAGGTACGCATCTCATAGGGAGATTTTTTGCTGCTTTCTTCTTAGAAAATTATTTTTCTTCATACAAAATAAATTGTCTCTCTTCTTGTTTTAGGCTTTAAAGAAGTCAGCGCTCCAACTATTGCTCCACCTCTCAGTCAGCCCAAAAGATCAAAGAAACGCCATGCAAATTTAACGTTGGATAAAATGATGGAAAAATTCCTACAGCAGAGCGTGGATACAGAAGAGAAATTTTACAGATATGAAGAGCAGAGGCTCAAAATTGAGGACAAGCGTCGGGAAGCTGAGCATGCTCGAGAGCTCCAGATGTTACAGATGTTGGGACAGATGTTGGCAGGAATTTCTTCTACGGTATCACAAAGGTCACAGTCTATACCAGCAAGTCCACCTCAGAGAGCGAATCATCGTTCATATGGGGATAACTTTAATTATAATGCTATGACAGCAGCACTTTCTCCACCGATAGGTACTTCCTTCTATAGCATCAATAAAAGGCTAGAGTTTTTTTTAAACTTCTGTGTGAAAGAACTGGTAATAAGTAGCTTTTGAAAATAAAAGCTAATTGGAATTATTTAATATTGTGGTGAAGGTGTCCGTCATGTAAAACGCAATTAAAACATCATTCGTGCCATTGTACTGATTATTTAATGTAGATACATTAGTTATAACAATTTTTAGTGAGCAAAATCACACCTTTTGAACCCTGTAAACATTTGGGACTTCTTTCCACGTTCACGCCTCTGTAAAGTGAAGTTAGGACAGGCTTTATATATAAAAGGCAAGTAGCACATTTGCTGAAAGCTATCTGGAAACAGGTACAGCAATTCTGCTGCTGTTGAAGTTAACAAGCCTAACCCAGTGTATGAAGTTAAGGCTGTGCATGTGTTTTTTCGGGGTTGGGGAAAGAGTGGAGTTTTGCCTACACTGAAGTAAGTCAAATCTTAAAATCCAGCTTCCTTATAAATTTCTTTAAATCAGAATTCTGAATCTCATCCTTTAATTAAACATCATGTTACTTTAGTAGGTGTAATAGAAGATGAAAATATTGGCATCTGTTTTTCTTCTACACCAGTTCACTTATAAATTCTTTGATATCTGAATTTATTTTAAAGAAAAAAACAAAGCAGTAGCTCTAGAATTGGTGTTTATGCACAGACTTTTCCTTCCATACCTTGCGTGTGGGCCAGAAGCTGATAATCGGATATTAGCATTCATTAACAGACTTTTCAGGATCTGTGGCTCTGTGTCATTTATCTTTATTGCAGTCTCTTTGTACGTGGAGGTAGAGTGCATGAGCAGGAGGAATACCGGGATACTCTTACCAGTGCTGCAACCAGAGTCAGCTCGGGGCTGGGTGGTTGTAGCCTGCCGTGTGGAAACGACACAGGTCTCCTGTTTTCATTCTGAATTTTGCACTGTTAGGGACAAAAAAAAGCGTGGTTTGAAAAGAAAAGAAAAAACCCAAACAACAAACCACCCAGCCTTAGTGTTGAATAATCTGGCATACCAGATCCTAAAGGGCATTCCTTGATTCCTGAGAAACTCTTGGAGCCTTTTCAGTTCGACGTTACATACTGCGTTTCCCTGTAAAAACGCGCGGGGCACTGGATGGTGAGGCCTGTTGAGGGTTTGGGCTGGCTGGCTTGGTGGTGGTTCTTCCCGAGTGGAGAGCTGGTCTGTAGAGTTCCTTGATGGCAGCAGACTTTCGTAGATGTATCACGGCGTACACACTGATTCTGTGCTTTACATGTTGTTTTCGCTTTTAAAGTAAAAGGAAACCTGAAGTGAAAATCCCTTAGGAAACCATTCGAGGTTCTAGACTCGGTCAATGGTACCGACAAGGCCTTACCATTTCTTCTGGGAGGTTTTTCACTGAAAGAGTTTCATTATCTGTAAAAACTTGAAACTAAAGTTCAGTTTTTCTTGCTGGCTTTCGTCCTACAGGCGTACAGTCATATTACACTGTGCAGAAATGCGATATATATATATATATAACTGTAGCAGGAGCAGCTGGGGATTCTAATCTTTTAATTGGTGAAGGTGTGACAAAGGGTTTTTAATAAAATGTGAAAATAACGCTTCAGGCAGCAGATCTTTTCAGAAACTGAGATTTCAGTTGTTTATAGCTAAATATACCTTAAGTGTTTCTGTAGGTAAGCGAGGCTCTATGAAGAATTGCAGTTTGGATAATACTGTTTTCTCTCCTTATTATGCAGTTACTTTGTATTTAGATATAAACAAATGCAACAAAGAAACAGAGGACCTTCTTAGCAACATTGCACTTTAAGGGTTACAGGGTATATAAGAAGTGTATTTCTTGTGTGGTTGAAAAGCAGTGAATGTGTGAAGTGCGATCTAAAGAAAATAATCTGCCCTATTTCCAGAGGAGACGAGCGTTTTCTTCTCCTCTGGGTCACTGCAGTGCTATTTTGGCCATAATCCAAAACAGGATGTTTTTTTCCCCTTGATTTTTCTATCTCGGTAGGAATGGGATGCCTGTATTACAAAAGGATTTTAACAGCAAAATATCAGCCAGAAGTGTTTATCATTATTGAACACCAAAGCATTTTATTACTGAAGATTAGCACGACTGATTTAGCTTCTCTGGAAGACTGAGGAAAAGATGCTTTCTGCAGATAGCACACAGATGCAAAGTTTCTTGTTTATTACGGTTCTCCCCCCCCCCCAACATTATTATGTCCAATGTTTCTGGAACAGTTTTTCCTCTTTTTTGTGTTGTGTTTTTTTGGGTTGTTTTTTTTTCCTCTCCTTTCGATTTTGGAGTTGAGGGTAGGGCTTACTAAGTTTTATACAGCTGAAAATGAGTATTGTGGGAGTTATATTTGAGATAATTTTATGTTACTATATAGCGGTTCTTTGAAAGCTTTTTAAAAGAGCTAAAAAAAAGAAAGTACGCATAGCTACGGCCTACTAACGTTTAACCAAACCACTCTTCTGAACAGAACTGTACGGTTAATGAGTTTTGTTGAAATATTATAACTTAGCCTTTTAGTGCATTTGCTGCCATTTGTAGTTAACACATTGTTGATAGAAGAAGTGATATTCAGATTTGTCCCATGTTAGGTAAATGGTTTAATTCTCTTCAGTTGTAATCATTGAAATACTTTTTTAATCTAATTTTCTTAGTCTTTTGAAACAGTAATTTGAATATATAGCCTTCTCAGTGCACAGTTTTAACATGTAGCTTGACATGTAGTTTTGCATCAGAGATCTGTAGTTGTATTATAGCTAAAAGTTACCTTTTTGTGGTATTCATAGTGTTTGTATCTAGTGCGTTGGGCTGTAGTTTTGCAGAAAGACTTCCATTGCGCTTTGTAACCACCTGCCTAAGTAAAAAAAAAGTGGTGAGGTAGGGCCTGATTCTGCTAAAAGGTAGAAGTCTTTAAGGGGAAGCGAAAAATAAGGTAGGGTGTACATTTAAAATGTGGTTTTAGTTGCTCTGTGGTTGTTGTGTGTCTGGATGTGTTTAGTCCTTACTGAGTGTTCCTATTTCAGTTGCGCTTAATTACGGAAGTGATTTCAGGCTGAACTAAGAAGATATTTCTAGTTTAAAAAAATGTTCATATAACTATTCTGGGCTGTTGGTTCTTTCTGTACCAGAGCCCTAAATTAGGACTGTGAGCAGTCAGTGGGAATATTCTCTGCATCACATCCTAAATTCATTTTTAAAATTATCACCTTCCCTAGATACTCACTGTTTTAAAGGCCTTTCGGTGACGAAGCATTCGGTTTTTACAAGTATGTCACTTCCTATGTCTTTGAGTGATTTTATTAGTGTTTGCGAGTGCTTAAAATAAATGCTGGCGGTAGTTTAAGAAGGAACATCAAAGTAACACTTGTTTTTTTCTTTTCAGTTATAGAGAGATCTTTTTCACTGCACAGAACACACTCACTAAAGGATATGGAGAATATTTTTCAACTGGTGCGCAACGTCATCCCTCCTCTAACCGGGAAGAAGCATAAAGGTCAAGATGGGCGCATAGGCATTGTTGGAGGCTGTCAAGAGTAAGTTAAACAGAAATCTGATTTTTGTTTCTGAGAGAATTTTGAGGATGTCAACCGCTTGTAGGAGGCATTCAGACTCACATTTAAAACATTAGTATTTTCCAGAGCGCTTTACAAGTCCATCATCATGTCCCATGCATACTTAGGAAAGAACACATTTCCCTGTGGTTGCATTGCAATATTTTGGGAGTGAATGTGGTCGAAACATAAAACTCTGTTTGTGTCTGTGTCTATCTTCCCTGTCTTTTTTGACCACCAAACTGTCTCTGCTTTCTTCTCCCATTGCATGATGAAGCTATTGAATAAGCAGAATAGAGTACGACAGTGGCACGTGTGGTTTTTTTAATATTTTGGTATCTTGGGAGCTGGGTCTTTCAAATCAGGAATAGAATATTTCCTTACTGTACCCTTTTTATTTTGATAAATGGTTGTGTTTACTAGATTCTGTCAATATCTTGTTTTATGTTCGGAAGCAATAGAAATAGCGTGTTTCAAGGGAAAAAGAGATAACAGCATAAATCAGTTAAATGCTGTACTGACCTAGAAATAAAACAAGCTCTATTATTTTCTTGGCCACGTTCAGTAATTTGTACAATACTTTGAATTTTCACCTTTTGAAGTAGAGATGGCATATTTCTCCTGTCAGAGATCTGCTATTGGAAATCTACCATTAAGTATTAATAAAAAACGCTGTAAACAGCAAAAAGGTGCTGTCTTATAGCTGGGTCGATTAGCCAGGAGTTAGTTTTCCTGTGGTCTAATGGGCTTAGGTTCTTTGCTCTTGGTGGAAGTAGGCACCTCTGCAGGTCCATGTCTCTTCATTCAGTGTTTGTAAAGAGAATTTAGGGCAACTGGAAGGCACTTCAGTTAAGCATCTAAAACCAGATGGGATTGATCCAGGTCACAGATCCCAGATTTGGCTTGCAAACAGGGCTTGCCTCTTCTTTTGGCTTGGTTTGGTTTGTTTCTCTCTAAACTTTTAAGTTGATTGTCTGAGAGTAGTTTGCTTTTTTATGGTATGATATTTATGAATATTTCTGTGAAAGGACCAGGTGGCTAAGGTGAAATCCTGTGCCTTTGAAATCAAAGCAAGGTTTGAGATTGGCTTCCATACAGCAAGATTTTATGTGTTTTTTACAGTAAGCAAAAGATAAAGCTTTTTAAAAAAATTGCTCTTGAATTTGGGACTTCATTATGGCAGGCTGACGTCCAGATTCTCTAACCTCATGACTTTGTTTCCTAACTGAAATGTATTTCATTCTAGATACACTGGAGCACCGTATTTTGCTGCAATTACAGCTCTCAAAGTGGTACGTGATCTTCTATGCCAATCCAAAATGAACTTTTCATCATTTATATTGGCTAAGCGCCATTTTATAAAAGCATTTGTTCTGTGCTGCACATGAAATTGGAGTTCTAAAAGGTCTTCTATTTAACAAAGAAAATTCTTAGTCCTGGGTTTGTAGAAATACTTTGTAAATATGTGTCATTTGCTGTGTTTTCTGTAAATATTCTCTTTGTGTAAGGTAAAGTTAAGCATATGTCAAAAATTGAATATTTCAGAGGAAGAACTGTTTTATCAGTGACTTGGATAGGGAATTCCAAAACTCGATGAAGTATTTTCTCCAAAAGTGAGCAATAAAATAATTTTAGATTAATGTTTAAAGTTATGTTTTCAGTGCTGCAGTCAGTTCTTCAGAATTCTTTTTTCTAGACCTGATAAGTGTGTTGAATGAAGTAACTTCCAATACTTACAGCTTTAGGGTAGTACAGTTCTTACAGGCTGTAAGTCTAAAGACTGTTGGTTGGATTTAACAACTTCTTAATAGCACATTTTATTTACATTATAAACTTTAGCACAAGTATTCTCTTAGTTGGTTTTTTTTTTCCTTAGAGGTATGAACTTCCTTATTTTAGTGACATACTAACTGGCTGAAATATATATTTACTGCAGACTACATAAATACAGTGATGATTATTATATGTAACTAAATTATGCTTACACAATACGTATACTTTTCAGTAATCTACAGATAATGTGTTAGTACTTTCAGTTCACTGTGTATGTTTGAAGATTTGTTTCCATAAGGAGGTAACCAATCCAGATATTCCCATCCCCATCCCCCAGAAGCAGTCCCTCAAGGATGTAAAATTGAAATGGTATTATTTAATGATCTTACATTAGATATTGAGGCCACTCAGCATTCTGTTCACTAGGTGCAAATACAGTAGCATATTAGGAGGTCCCTCCCCTGTTGAAGTCATTTGGTCTCAGACCATTGCATCTGCACATAAAGAGTCACAGGATCAAATCTCTGCATTACTTAGTAGCTTGAAAGGTTAAATGTAGTAAAGCAGAGGAGACACTTTCTTAACCTTGGGAAATGTCAATGTGCATGACAGATAGAAGATCAGGCTTTTTGGTCCCTGCTTACATAATTTTTATGTGTACGTCAGATTTTTTTGAGTCCATAACAGAAGTTTGAGGCTGAACTCCTCAGCTTTAATATTTATTTAACTTAAGGGGTAGTGTTGGAATTGTACCAGCCTTCATCTGGTACCGATTTGGCCCATTGAGTAAAAATGGTAGGACTGGAAATGTACTCACAGATTGTTGTAGCTATATTTTGCAAGTATATGACAATATTATTTTTTCCTCTCAAACATAGCTTGTCTCTGGTTCAATTGTGTTCTTTTGTCTTTCTTCTTCTTGTACTTGTGACATTTTAGTCTTTGCTAATCTACAAATGAGAAACATTTCTCAAGTGAGTACAGGTTCTAGATCTGTGTTTTCAGTCATCCTATCAGTAAGAAACAGAAAAAAATCATATTGGAGTATAGATGCAAAAAAAATGTCTCCAAAACTCTGCATGGTAATCTAAGCCAAAACAGGAAAAATAATAAAGTTTGCTTTAACTGCTGAGAAGTAGGAATTCGGGTGAATTACTCACGGAGTAAACTTTTGAATGATAGAGTTACTATTAAATATAAATTTGATAATCCTGTTTGCAAATTTTCTTTTTTAGGGTGCAGATTTATCCCATGTGTTTTGTACCAAAGATGCAGCAACAGTAATCAAATCATATAGTCCAGAGCTGATTGTTCATCCAGTTCTGTAAGTGACTTATCTTTTATTTAAATGAGCAAGTCAGGATTACGAGTTTGAACATTTCGGTCTGACAGTCGATCGGTTTGCGTTATTTCTTGTTCTGAGTTACAGAATGAGTGAGCTGGAGATTACAAAAACTCCTGGGTTTGTCCTTTCATCACAGATAGTTAGATATTTAATACAGAATCATTTTTGTCATTGCTATCGAAAGAACAGTTTTTTAAAAAGCAAAGATCTTGCTTTTGCTGCTTGCTGACGTGCGTTCTGTGACTGTAACGCATTTAACTGTGAATGGCAGCAAAATCCAGAACTAAGAATCACTACAAGTCAGCATTTTAGAAACTGCATTTGAAAGGCAAATAGAGTATGTTCTCTTGCTTCTTCAGTCCTAACAGTATTTAACAGTGGTGTATCTTTTTTTCCCCTCTCACTATGTGTATATAGTCATCTATGCAAAATCAAGATAGGGGCTGATTTTCATTTTTCTTCATAAATATGTTGCATTAGATACACACCTATTTGTGGGAATAAATGGATGTTCTAAAACGATCTGAAATACGGAGTTTATTTAAAAAGAAGATGACAAGTTTAATAAGCAACTGTCCTAATTGGGAAAATCGGTGTGTGCTTCTCCGAATTTGTGTTCTGAAATATGTTGCTGATTGGTGAACTTTTACAGGATAAACTGTTTCAATTGGGTGTTTGGATGGTTTACAGTGGGCACTGTAAATGAGAATTAAGATGTGTGCCTTAGGTATATGTCCCTGAGCTTAGCTTGCATCGGTGCATGTCAAAGTCTGTTGGTGTATGTAGCAAAGCTGTGATTAAGCTAGAAAAAGCATAGTTTAAAATCATGTTTGTCAGGAAGGATATATGGCAGTTGAAATATTTCAGTGTCTGAGAAGAATATGATCTCTTCTATGGGGGTGCCTGCAGTTGGAAGCTGAGAGTTACATTCTAAAGGTGGGCTTCGTTCCTGTTGGTGTGGAGAGAAGTGCTTAGAAAGAAGTCAGTTAAACAGACAGATACCATGGGTTGTGTTTTGTTGTTGTTTTGGGTTTGGTTTTGTTTTTAAAGACAGAAGCAACCCATGACTGTGGATTTTAGGCAGGGAAAAAGTGATGTTTGAAAGCAAGGGCACGGTACAAGGGTAAGATTTTTACCAGTCCAAGTGCATTAGCGTCTAAAATCCAAAAGGCACATCTTTAGCTGTTCAGTATGATAACCTATGATAACAAATGAGATGGAGAATCTTGATGGCAGTATTAGCTTCTAACTTAGGTTGTCCTGATAGATGACACTTGGGATACAGCATATGGTTGTCTTGTATGGAAAGGAGTTGACCTTGCATTGAGAGAAGCATTTTTATGGTATACACAGGGTTCTTGGTGTCTGTGGTAGTGGAAAACGTTAATAGGAGAAACAAGAGCAGCATAGAGAAAAAGGGAGGTGACAGTGTGTAAACAGTAAAATTTCTCTTCATGGAGAACCAGATTGTGCCTATTAAACAAGGCTGGTTTTTAATACACAGATTCTCATTGTCTTCTGTGGATTTCACATCTCGGTGCAAACTCTCATCTCTTGATTTGCAAAGAGAATTTTTGATTTTAAACTTCAGCTGTGTCTGTATGTGCCTCCAGATGTGCAAAGTACAGTGAATCTAGAAATTTTCATATCCATATAGCTTTAAGTCTGAAATTCAATGTCTAATACTTTTATTACAACTGATTAATTTCACCCAGACAGCTGGCTAATTGCATGAAGCAATGGATCTGTAAATATTGTTTATATGACATTCAAAATGAAAAAAAAAAAGCGGTTATCAGAATGTTCAGATTTTGTTTGTTAAATTTTCTCATGTTTTTATCTCGTCTGCTTCATCTGGGGAAAAGGGAAAACAGTCTTTTCTGATTAAAAAGGAAAAATTCCTGACTAAATCTGTTCACCCCGGATTTTATTCATATTTGCACAAACAGCCTATTTTTCCCCGTAAGGTCTTTTGTCCTCGGCGCCACACTTCTCATATGATCTTTTCTGTGTGGTGGAGCCATTCGGGTTCTGCAGACACGGCCAGGCACCCTCGATTCAGTGCCTGCTCTCTTAAACAGGCTTTGTACTTACTCCCGGGCCGCACTTCACGCATGGGAGACCCTGCGGGTAAACCCCACCGAGCAGCTACATCATTGTGGTCTTTTGTGTCCCTCCCGAAAACTTCGCTTTGTGATGGTTTCTCCGTGACCCTTCAGAGTGACTGGGTAGCCCTTGCCCCGCTCTCTTCTTATGCTAATAGTAATTAGGGCCCCGTGTACTACTCAGTTCCCGCTTTGAACAGCTTGGCGCTTTGCCAGGGTTCAGCTGCCATTTTGTACTGCCAGGAGCCTGACATTTTCTCATCTCCTCTGCGGCTTGGCTTGCTGCTACCTTTCCTTGCTGCCTTCACCTCCCGCGGGATCACCTCAAGGGAAGAACGTGCTCTTTTTTTGCTGCTGTACCCTAAAAGCAAGGGCCCTTCTGGCTCGTTAGAGCTGCAGTCATGGGTCTTTGACGGCAGAGCTAGCAAAGGTATGTGAGAGCTGGAAGTTGCAGGTCCTTGGCAGATGTCTGTCACTTCAAGGATGCGAGGAATGTTATGTGGGAAAGATTGAGAAGAATTGCAGGAGAGTTATGAAAACAGGCATTTATCTTGCAGCATTGCCAGGGCAATTCCATGTGGTCCCAGGAGCAGACCATCCTGGGATTCCTTTTGGTGTAACATCCCATGCTGGGATGTTATGTTACCCATAACGTAACTTTCTCTGTGGTTTTTGTCTGGTGATTTCATGCCCTGCTCCTTCCTTCCCCATTCCCTGTAAGAGAGCTGGGACTGCATGTGGCAGCCTGGGATGTGGAAAGGCAAAGCTTCAGCACTTGACTCTGTGTGTCCTCCCCACCTGAGCTGAGTAACGATAGCTGGGTGCTATGAATAGTCAATATTATCAATGGTAGCTTTTCCTTTTTGTTCAGGGATTGTGCCAAATGCCCCTTCCACAATGACTTGGTATTAATGAAAGTATTAATTGAAAACTGACTAGATCACCAATATTTTTGCTGACTGACTTTTTCTTTTCCTGTGGAGAAGTGAAATGTGTGTGTTGCAGAAGTTGGGGTCTTTTGGATAGTGGAGTATTCCACGTCTTGATCACAGTTGCCTTCCTCTTGTTACCACAACTGCTGGCTTGTGCTGCATTTTTCTGTTTTCTCAGCTAACATGCTCCTACTGTAAACTCCACATAAATACAGACAAGCTAAAACTTACCTTTTTGCATTTTATTGAGTTTTACTGCAGGCATTTTCTGAGTGGATTTCTGCTATAGATGTGTACGTACTTTCTTGCATTAGTGTTGGGAGCTCTCTAGAGAACGGTTTTCAGGGGCTTCTTTTATATCTCCCGTTTTAATTCCCTGGCTCAGCTCCAATTGAATAGACTTCTTGGATACCTGTGTTGGCTTAGTTTATCCTGTCTTGATAAGCAAGTGATCACAGAGGTAAATGAGCTATATGAACCCAGCTGGTGATATTTTAAAAGGAAAGAGAAGAAATCTGTTGTGTTAGGTTCCCCTCCTGCAAGTACTCTTTCATAGTCTGACAGAGTTTTTTGCTCTCTGTAGGCCAGGAAAGATTGAGATACTACTGAGCAGCCCACTTGTAACCTGGTTGTCAGTCAGTGTGTGAAGTCAACCGTCGATATACTGCTTGATCTCCAGAGTTTTATCAGGGAGGTAGAATGAGATGCCAGGTCATTAATTTCTCTTTCTTTTCTCCAAAAAAAAATCACCCTTAAACTAGGTATGGATTTGGAGCTAATACCTTCCTCCCAGCTGGTCATATCTAAATGTCTGTATGGACTAGGAAAGATTGCCAGATTTACTCAAAGTCTTACAGTTAATTGCAGAGTTCAAGTTTTGGTTTGGATTTTGAAAAAGATGAGTATTTTCAGTTTGAAATAAAAATAATTGGGGAGAAAACTCTCATGAGGCTGGCCTGTGTGTTGAGACCAGTTATAATTAATGAATAGGCTTACCTTAGATCAGGCTTGCTGGAATGTATTTTACCTAGTTTTATTGGATTTTATCTATGTTTTGATGATTTGAAAAAATCATGAAAGTGAATAATGGATAGCAAGCTCCTGACAAGTTATCTTAGCACTTTTAACCAGTGCCAAGCCTCTTAAAGAAAAGCTCAGGAACAGTCTTAAGATTTTTGGCCCTTTCTAATTCATTATGTGGAGAGGAGGTTCAAAAGTATTTGTCCTTTGTGGGAGGAAGCTCATACCTTGGGTAGCTATTAAACACTTCTGCATAACATGGTACTAACCTCTCCTTTGAATCAGCTGCTGGAAGAAATGCAAGAATCCTCGTCACCGGGGAAGGTCAAGGAGAAAGCACAGATTGCTCTGATTACCAAAAAAAATGCCTCTCAAGTGACTTGGCTGCTGGATCCTTATTACACCTGCAGAGGAGATGCAGGCATAAACTTTGCGATCTTTCTTCCAACCCTCATTCAGACAGCAGCCTGGCTAGGAATCACATGAGAAAGTTTGGTTTGGTTTGTTTTTTCCCTAAGGACTTAGGGAGAAATCAAGGTCAGTTGGTATGTGCTGACTCAGAGAAGTACACTTAAACTGTTCCTAATCCAGTCGTGCAGTGCCATGGACAAAACCTGTTTATGGGCCTGTTTTCTTTGTCCAGCTTTCTTGGCAAAAAGCTGCTGCTGCTTTGCTGCAGAGTGAAGAAAACAGGGGAGTTGTATTCACTCCACACTATAGCCCTTGTTGCAGAGGTCTTCATCCCAGGTGTTATAACAGAGGTTTTGCTACCTCCTCAAAATGTGAGAAGTAGCCAAAGCTTTTTAGCATCACTACAGGGAGTGCTGTTGTTCTTGCTGCTCTGATATGTCAGAAAGAGATTTATATGTGTGTAGGAGTATTTTACTCCAGTTGAGATCCTGGCCAAATTCATCCTTCTGAACACTTGCTGTACTGCTGCGATTTGACACCAAGATTAGGTTTCTTTGGTATTCAGCCTTTCTTGAGTTTGAGTGAAGGCAGCCATGCCTGGGATTTGCTTTTGCATCTTATAATAAT
>NW_010158640.1:0-2910 GCF_000695765.1 Mesitornis unicolor | reverse complement strand
ATTCTGTGAACTGCTCCTCCGATATTAAGTGTGTGTATTGTATTTTGGCCAGGGCATATGCAACCCTTCTACATTTAATCCAGGAGCTGTAGCACTGGAATGTGGGAGCCAGCTGGGAAGGAGGAAC
Source organism: Mesitornis unicolor (assembly GCF_000695765.1). Classification (NCBI taxonomy): domain Eukaryota; kingdom Metazoa; phylum Chordata; class Aves; order Mesitornithiformes; family Mesitornithidae; genus Mesitornis; species Mesitornis unicolor. Next base: position 2,783 of record NW_010158640.1, on the reverse strand, counting down.
TGTTTCCACTGGTGTGTTTGACTGTGGACAGCACTGTTACAGTCCCAGCCAGCCAGGGAGTTTCTAGTCATGTAAGCCGTGGCATATTTTCACTGTGCCTTTTAGTCTTACATATATTGTGTCAACATTTTTTAACACTTCAGAACTGCGTATGCTAAGATTAGAGTGATTTTTGTACTGAATTGTGTGCCAATACTTGTAACACTGATATGTTTAAGTATCTTTGTAGACATCATATTTTGTATGTTGGTTTTGATGTTAAAGGATCTACGTTTTGCTAGCCTTAACTCCATTCTTTGAAGTTCTGCTTTGTTAGAAGGGTAAGAAATGAATGTCATTAATGTTCTCCATGGTGCTAAAGTAACTGTGATCAGGCTCAAATTATTCAGAATAAAGATGGTAGTTCTTAAGTGCCCCATTTGTTACTGCATGTGTCATTTTTAGTCTTGCTCTCCTGTAAAACTTGACATTTTTTAAAAGTAATTTTGTGTTATATTCTGATAATTATTGGATCTCACATGCAGACATTTATATAAAATCCTTTACAGCTCTTGTTACCCCTGTGTTGTGGTTGGAATGTCCCTGTGACACTTGCTCCTGAATTAATCTATGGTGCAACCCTTTTCATTGTGATTGCACTGATGATCCATTTTAAGACCAACAGTTTATAAACCTGAACTACTGACTTCCGAGTTACATGCTTCTGAAAATCGTATCTACTCTATTTTCCATTCTGGGGGTTTAATGTCAAACTTGCAGAATGGTTGTGTTCACAGAAGTCAGAAGTAAAATTGAGGGAAGGAGGGAAACTCTGGTAGAATAAACTTGAGTGGCATTTTAAAAGAATTCTGCATCTTTTGCTTCATGCTCTGCCAGTGTAATTCAGTGGACCTTTGATCGTTTCCTGGACTACTACCAATTTCATCTTGGCTTACCTTGGCAGTATGAAGCGTTTCCTCATTGACAGCTTCAGTAAATCACAGGAGTTTATTCACCTTTCCCTTGTAGCAGGGCCAAATATTTTGTTTCTTTCAGTAAACATATCAGATAAGGGAGAAATATTCCCATTTCTCCTGGAGTTATTCTCTAGACTGCTTGTATTTCAAATTAAAATTTGAAAAAGATGCCCCAAACCTTTATAACAGCCCAAGTGCTGTTGCCATTTGTATGCTATCGAGGTACAAAACCTCTTTAAGTATGTAGAACAAAAATGAAGAAAAGCTAATGGAATACATTTCGAATACTTTTGTACCTTTTTATACCAGCATTTACAGTGCAAGCTAATTAACAAGGCAAAATATTAACATCTGGAAATGTGGTTTGACCTTGTGATATATGACTTTCAGAAAAGAAATTCTGTTATTTTATACTTGAAATGATTTTACTTGAAATACTCTGTACCGATGGACCTATGACCAGCAGCTTGGCGGTGTTCTGCAGATATCAGATAGATAGTAAGACTTGGCGCTCCTTGCGAAGGTATGAACGTGGTTATGAACTATCTGATTTAACTGTTATCTTGCATGGTTATTTGTTGTAGCTAGATTATTTTTTTTTTAGATGCAGACATTCATTCCCTCAGGTTATCTTGAACTGGAGCTGTACCTGCAAACTGCCTACCAGGAGAAATTACCTTGCCAGGAGAAACAGAATTAGGTAGCTACAATCTACATGCAGTGCCTGATATATCCTAGTATGTATTTCTGGTCCAAACAACTCGGGTAAAGAACACAAAAAATCCAACTTGGAATTATCTTTGAGTTGTTTGTGAGGCTTAAAAATAACAAGTACAGTGAAAGTTAAAGCCTTTCATGCAGAGTAGCACTACTGTGCTGAACAGCAATAATGAAATGAAGCATTGAAAACAGCCTGTGAGCTACTCCAGACAAATAGTAGAAACTTAGATACTAGAACACTCCTGTAAGCTTGACATCTGTGTCTTGGCAGGCTTTGTAAGTGTGATGTGACACAGGTAATGTAGAACACAAAGACTTTGTGTGTGAACTTGCCTGAACAGTCCAGTACGGTTTGTACTATAACAGATCTGGAGAGGAGAAGAAAAGCACCTGCTTTGTGTCTGACCCCGTGGATGCAAGGAATGCAGGGAGAGAGAATTGACTTAATGTTAGGGAGACTGTCACAAAAAAAAAAAAAACCAGCTTTGGAAAAAATGTCTCTGCGGTGTTCACTGCGTGTTCATTGCAGCCACGCAGAGAGAGGGAAACTAAGCCAGACTTCAATGAAGTGATGTTGTGGAGAAGCACACAAACTGACACTGGGTAAGTGCAAGCTTTCTCTACCTGGTCTTGGCTTGCCCTCCAAAGGCCAATGCCCCCAGAACAAAGCTTTGGGCCTTGTAAGGGTCTGTTCTCTTACGGTTCTACTTCTGTAAGGCAGGCTGAGGATTTAAAAAAAATTACTTATAAGAGGGTATCCTAAGCAACTAGAATTTTTTTAGATCTATTTTAAAACTTGACTGTTACGATTCTGCATGTAACCCCCCTTCCGTTTCTGGTTTCACGTTTAATTAACGTGCTCTCTCCGTAAGCAAAGCCGCACGGCCCAACGCCGCAGCTCTTTGCGGTGCGCAAGCGCAGGTGTTAATTGCCCCGGTAACACCACCGGTCTTAACCACCCGGCCGGAGGCGGTGACAAAAACGTTCAAGAAGGAAGATAACCCCTCCGAGGGCAGACGCTGCCCAGCTGCCACCTTCCGCGGCCGCAGCCGCCCACTTTCCCCCGTCCCCACCCCCGGCGGCGCGGAGCACGCCGGGAACTGTAGT
>NW_010158639.1:0-17859 GCF_000695765.1 Mesitornis unicolor | reverse complement strand
TGCACCCGACCATTGTCATATTACCACGAATATTAACAGCACATAAGCATCACAATGTGTTAGGTATCCTTTTCTAAACCACAATTTCACTGGTCCCAGGTATTTTAAAATAATAGGACTAAGGCAGCAGCTATAATACATAAACAATTCTTTAAGAAATATGCTTAATGCTATTACCGCTTAGAACCGTGGAAATATAACAAAATACAAGTCACATTTACAGCATAAGGCCCTTTGGTTTCTTAAGCAGCAAATGAAAGAACAATTTCTTCAGTGAAAGGCTTTGAAAAATAAAGCATGTAGGCTTTCAATAAAAAAGGTAACTAGTTCTTTCCTTCTCAAAATAGCCAGCTATAGTCTTCAAAATATCATGTAAGAAAACTCCTGAAATTCCTAGGAAAGAAAAAGGTAAAACCCAACAGTAGTATCTGACAGAGCAGAGATTCTATCATGGGCAAGCTGAACATCCACCTTCTGGGAAGCAGAAGAAACTACTGTTTGGTTTTCTAGACAGCTTTATTAAATTTGGAGTAATACAGTAAAAAGGATCTGAAATACCTGTGTATTTACCATATATTCTAGAGCTTACAAATCTGTATTTGAGAACTCGCTGCATATTCATCTATCCTTCATAAAGAATTGAGTTAGAACAAAATTAAAATGAAATCATTTAGTCAAGGCAATTTATGGCAGTCTGCTTTTTCACACAACCACGTGCAACTTGTATGAGGCAATCCTTTTCCACCTTCTCCACAGAGTCAAAATCTATGAAGTAATGAAAAATACTTCTGTGTAACTAAACAGTGTGTGTTTAGTTACACAGCTAGGGCAGACAACATCTGAATTTTACAAAGAACATTCTTTCTAGGAGGTCCCATAACTACACATATTCTTTTTTTCACACCAGTCAGAAGCAGTATCAAATTAGTCAAAACACTGGAATATATAATAAATGTGGTGAAGTCACCACATGTATTTTGAAGTCCTGCTTAAGTGGTATGCTGCTTTTGCTACAGGGCTGGTAACAAGGATCTGGCATTATAGAACAGGTTGTAAACCAGCATGACCACTGAAGTAATGTTCTTACTCTGTCTCAAACCCGTACGAAATTTTAAAACAACTTCTCATGCTTCCTGAATCTTCTTGTAGTTTACAACCACATTAACTTTAAGAAAAGAAATACAAAATATTTTCTCTTCTTAGCTTCTTACATAGTTACTGGTTAGAGATCTTTCTATGTAAGATGGCTAACAAGACTTCTTGAGGCAGCATAAGAATTTACAAAATGCATGACAAAATGACAGTCTGTGCCAAATTCAGACAACACGAGTCATCAATCAGAATTAAGTAGATACTGAAAGGACTGGGCTGCAGGATTGCATTCACTAGTGTTATTAACTCCCTCCCAAGCATATTTGTGGAATTTAAGAAAAGAAATAAAATTTTGTATGAAATTTCACACGAGTTGATTGAGTACATTTCTGATAATTTTTAAATACTTAGCTGCTTCTTTTTCATTTTAATATACACATCCTACCTTCAGTGCTCTGATGTTTGGTAAAGAGACAGGAAATCTCTAGCATATAAGGATGACTTTGCACTTGCAATTCTACTGCAGTACCAGGTGAATGCAAAATCAAGTCTTTTTTCCAGTGCAAAAGTCTTTGCTGGGTTGAAAGTTTCCCCAAGTCATGCTTTTACTAAACAAAAAAAGATGTTAATCAGCTTACCCATGATCCAATTTTCATTGATCTTTGAAAGAAGAAAACATTTTACCCAAAAAGATCTTTTAAGTCATTACTAGCTGAGCTGCTGTTTGTCATTGTGTTTGCTGGTTGTGCGAAGTTCTGAGGAGCAAAGAAAGGATTACCCTGTATACCAAAGCCAGGCTGTCCTATCATGTTCATCTGAGGTCCCAAGACTGAACTGCTTGCACCTGGGGACCCTTGTGGGGGTACAAACTGATTAACCCACTGGCTTGATTTCTGTTGAGCCATCTGTTTCATACTAACTTTGGGTTTTTGAGGACCAAAAAGATTATCCAAAGCAGACATATCTGGGGGTCTGTTTTGTTGTGCCAGTGGAGACATTGCAGATGCAGCATTCATAGGACTGTAATTTGGCATATTGGCAGTTGGTACGATGTTCATCTTGGTTGTCGTCGATGGACTTGGACCACTGAAGAAATTCTGAGTGGTGGGACCAGCTCCCATACTGAATCCAGCAGTCTGAAAACCCATATTAGTATTTAGTCCATTTGTTATGTTTCTCTTGGTGTTGTCAATAGGTGATGAAAATCCCATTCCAACACCCATAGAAGGGACAGAAGAGAAGCTGTTTGAAGATGCAACTTTAGCTTTGTTGATAGAATGGCTACTCAAAGATGACATATTATCTATCAAGGTATCTGTCAAGTCTTTTGTCTGCAAAATACATAAAATGCAGTTAAATGCTGTTCCTCCACAATCCAGCAACAGTCTTTATCATTGCTCTGGCAGAAATGGCATTCATTTTTCAGACATTGGAATTTACTGCATGGAACTGAGCATGAAACGTAACTATACACAAAAGCAATTAGGTTATTTTCATTCTTTGCAACTTAGAACTAATTGTCATGCAGCTTTAATTTGACAACTAAGACAATACATTAAGTACTACTGTGACATTTGCTTACACACCTCATTCCTATCCCCAAGCCCTTTACATATTTAGTTAATAAACTCTTCAGAGCAAAACTTTTTTTAATACGTGGTTTTCCCCTATATAGAACAATGGCCTCCCAGTAAAAATTATTGCTTTGGAAACTCCTGTAATTTAAAAAGTGGGAAATATTGCTAATGATGCAAACAGAAGACAGATTAAAATTTATTTTCATTTTTCTCAGCTGTGCCATTGTACTACCAGTGAAAACAATGGTGACTCACAGGATTAAAAATGTGCTAAATGCATACAGCACTTCAAAGCAGAAAGCATCACAGCACCAATGGAAACACCATAGTAGTTTGCTCTTTCTCACCTGCTTCACTGGAGGTGTTATTGTAGTTGCTTGTGGCTTAAGAGGCTGCTGGCTTTTCAGCTTTTGTGCCTGTTCTTGTTCCTTAGCTAACTTTTGCTTCTCTTCAAGTGTAAGTGATGTCTTTAAAAGGGAAAGTACTGTCACTAAGTGGCACAGAATGGTTATTCTTACATTGATACTTTTATTTCATAAATACCACTGCCATTTCAATAATATGTGGTAAAACAATACATATTATTTATACAAAAGAGAAAGTGGGTAAGCCCAAAATCAATTATAATATTTATCATATTGCTAAAAAGTACTTAAAGCAAACAAATACTATATTAAAAGTAGCAAAATGAGAAATTTGAGCAGATCTCAAATAAAGAGGTATCACAACAAAACCGTTTTAGCTTTGTCTTCTTAATGTTGGGCATAAGAAAAAGTGTTCTTCATGGGTTTTGTTTTTATAAGATTATCAACTGGTACTTGATACAGAACTGCAAATGACCATGGAGTTGGAAAGGACATTTTACTTTAGGATTGCTTAAGAGGCTTTTCAGGATTTTAACTCTACTTTCGTTGTCAATGAAGGATAAAATCATAAAATCATTCCCTCTTAGCGTAAAACCAGTGAGAGAGTTCAGATAACTAGAAATGGAAATGATAAAGTGTGTAGATTTTGAGGACACATTTACATAATTAATAGCATTAAAAGAATTTCATAATAGTTTATGCTTATGTTTAATACTCTGTCATATTGTGCTTTTATTTTGCTTCTTGTATTTATCCCTATATTGACTGTTCATTTTCACTTAACTTTGAATCGCACAGTAAATGTTAGTCTCTGCTACTACACAAAAATTCTACATTTTATGTTCATCTCTGTTTTTTACCACAAAGTTGCCTATTTTGATTTTCCTGTCTAAATCCACTGCTGAAGTTTCAGTTTCATTGAAATCTCTAATTAAGGAGAAAAAAAATGATCAAAAATTTGTAATCCTCATCGCTGCCTACTTAGTACAAAGCTATGTTCAAGGAAAGGCTTTCACAGAAATTCAAGGATATGATTTGAACATTTTTCAGTGGACCTTCACATGTGACAAAAGCAGCTTTAAATATGCAAAATATTTACATATACTCTTTTTATGCAACCATATCAGCCTTGTATTAGACAGATGGATGTAACAGAATTCCAAAATAAAGTAAAACACACCTTTTTCTGTTTTAATGACATCTCATTCTCTTTACTATCAGATCCACTTGTTAGCAGGTCAGTTCCACTAGTATTAAATACCTTGTCAATCTGTTTAAGTTCAAAGAAATAAAACTTAGTTATTTGAAATGTTGTAATTTAAGGTAACATAAACTTTGCGTAAGTAATTTTAAATTTAAAATTTCTATATGTAAGTAACGCAGTAAAATATTGTTGCTTACCTGATTACCTGTACTACTAGATCTTGCCTCTTCAGACACACTCATTTGGTTAGCTATATCCAAAGATCTATATAGTGCAGAACATACATATTACAAAAAGATAACCTTACAGTCACATCCACAACACTAATTCACCAATGCAGATTATTCTTCTGCATTTACAAAATACAAAAAGATTGCACATGAAAGCACTACCATTTTTATGGAATACCTGTAGGTGACTGGAAAATGTTAATATTCTACATTGTAAAGGTTTCCTAATGATCATTTTACATGGCCTTAGTTCCTTCTTTTGAATGAGGTGACACAGACCTTGGGTAGTCCAACTTAATCTGACTCAGAAATCTCACCTCAGACTCCATCAAATAGCTCTAAATATCTTCAAATACCACTGCATTCTAAAAGGCTACAATGTTTATATTTCTCCAGTATGGTTAATGTTCTCAACAACTACAGAAGAGGAACTTAGCATATAGAAGCATATAGGGACTGTACTTGTGGAGCTCAGTATGAACTTTTACATTTCATTAATTAATTAAAAATTATTGACTCAAAATAATAAACTGTGACTGAACTGCATAAAAGTAATGGATTTTATTCTATAAAACCATTGACATCGCAATATTATTATCATTATAGGACTAATAAATCTTTGCTGACAACTGTGCTTTTTTGAGGTAATTCTCAAATACTGAAGTAAGACCTACCTAGATTTCTTATTGCTATGGCTAGGGTTTTCTCACACTTGCTAAAAATTAACCGAAATTTACCTCTGCTCACTTGTTCCTTCTCTAATACACAAGTAAACAAACACTTACTTCTGTTGCTCTTGCATGACGTGAATTTGCTCAAGTTTTGTTTTATGCTCTGCCTCCAATCTGTTAAGCATATCTTTTATAACACAAATAAAAGAATTGAACTGTAAAAGAAATACACAAGAAGGTTGGATTTTGCACTGATGGAATTCAGACATACATAACTTAAAAGGTAGTATCTCCTACGACTTGCAATACACTGTATTAGATAAACTGGAGATTTAAAATAAATTATAATCCACCTTCACTACCTCCCATTAGATATCAAATTACAAGCAGAATGTGTACTGAAACAGTGAAAAGTATGTATCACTAAAGAAAAAAAAAAGGGGGCAAGCCAGACAAAAAAGTCACAGATGAATATTACCAGATTGATTTTCAAAAAAACTGAATTGTAATATGTTAGTACCTAACGGCTTTTGCAGCATATTTGGAAGGTGATGGTATTCATTTTGAAATTTTACACTAGATCCATTAAATCCACTGAAAAATAACAAGCTTTAAACATGCAAATACAGTAATACTGGCAAGTTTTTCGGTTTTATTTGTTTGCTTTTACCACATAGATAGACATACAGTAATGTATGAATTTTTCTGACAACAGTTTACACCTATTCTCTGCTAATTTTCCAAGTAAAAGCATGCAACATAGTCATGTTCCTACCTGATTGAGGTTAAGATTGTTCTCAATACTAAGAGGAATCAGATGGGGCAATACTTTTCCTGCAAGCTGTTCTTTGGTAATTCCCAACTTCTTATGAGTAAATGTGCATTTGTAAATACCTGACATACAACATCAAAATAGCAAAAATTGTTAAGTTTAGTAAACAATGTGAACAAAGTAGCACTCTGTATGTACTGATCATCTGAACATGCACTGGATCTGTGTGCATGCAGGGACAGACAGGTTCAACAGAATTATAAAAGCTAAGTACTCTTCCACAACATAAACATATTACAGCAAAAGACTTTGCTAACGTTCAGAAAGGTCCAAAGTAATACTTTGCACCTATGAAACTTGATAATGTATTCTCCTGGTCAATAATCTGTGAATATGCATCATTGAACATATCACAAGCAACTGAGTTACCACAAACTGACAAATTGCTACTGAGAAATTAAGCTGCATTAACTAAGGATGTGTTCTGTCCTGGCATACTCAAGTGTCTAAGAGTATCACACTGCTCTCTGATTGCATTTTACAAAGATTCTTACCTAAATGTCTGGGGCTGTGTTACACATAGGATCAGAAATCATGCATAGTCTTTATCTGTTCTAAAGGCACTGGAAAAAAGAATACTGGCAGGCATGAAGGATCCAGTGCTAAGCCTACAAGCTCTATAGCACTTCTGACAAGAGGATTCAGGAGTAATAAAACGCAAATGAAAGATACAGTGTCCCTCATTCTCAGACAGCAAATATAAGTCAAAGATGCAAGGATAAAGGGAAATACGCAGCTTTAAATTAGTACTGATACATGTCTTCTTTCCTATTTTGAGCAAATCATAATAATGCTACCACCAGTATGGCTCAGCTTGCTACAAATGGTCTTCTGTCTATTACTTCGTGGTCAGTAAGAGAAATAGCCACGGTCTTCCAGACTTGGCCATGCAATCACACCTCTTTCTTGGCAGTGACTCTGGTCATGTGGTCTCCTTGAGCTTATTGCAGTTATTAAAAATCAAACATCCTGAGTTAGGCAACCACCAGAGCGGCACTGGGAAAGCACAGTTGGGAGTAAGGCCTCCTCGTCCAGAAGTAATAAGCCATTAGGTTTTGTTAGCTATTTTGTGAAACCTCACCCAGACTATGCTCCATTTCAGTGCAAACAGAACCATGTTTGCTTACCTAACAAAATGAGCCTAACAAAACCTGCAGTGAAGAGTAGTAGATTTGTAGACAATCATTTATAGCATCTGATATGCAAGAGTGGTAAGAGAAGGCAACAGTAACAACTTAAAAGCTCCAGCAGCACCTGAAAGATGACAGATCATATACTCTTCTGAGGAAAACAGCCTTTCTGGCTGTGTGGACCATCCAGTCCATGAAAGTTTCACAGCCCAGTAACTGCAATGAATACTCAGAACTGCACCAGGCCTTGAAGACTACAAATGAAAGTCCTAGTGTTTGCAAGTACTAGCAATACATAAGGTAACTGAACTGGGGCATACTTAAGAATGAGAAACAGGAAATTGTTAATAGTCATTTCAGCAATATTCTATGTAAACATTATCAATGGCAATTCAGAAAAACTTAAAAGTTTACAACATCAAAGCACAAAAGAGGAGAAAGTTGAAAGTATGAATTACCTAAAATTCCCATTAGCACTGCAGGTTCCTTGGATGGAATTTGTTGTAGAAAAGGTAAAATATCATCAAGCACAAACCATTTATCCAAGTACTCCAAAATCTTGCCTAAGCATACTAGTGAGTTTACCCGGACCTGTGAAGTATAATTGAGAATTAAACAAACTCTTTACTATATTTTTGGCCAAGGAAAAAAAAAAACAAACCCATACAAAACTCCAAAGAATGCAGGCGCTACTGAAACTACAACCTTAATCTCTGAAAATTCAAGACGTGAAAGAAACCCTTCTCTGTCATGCGAGGAAGATACATACAGTTCCACACTGCTCACAAACCCTCAGCTTTTCTGCAGGACAAACACTGTTAATAAATATTGTGGAACACACTTCAACAATTTTTACAGTACTATTAACACCAGAATTTGTTAACAACTTTAAAAATATTTAGAGTAAAGAAGTAAATGGTGCTTTCCTATTTGTAGAAAGTAAAACAAAAATATCTCAAAAAGAAAACAGAGCACACTGACGGGCTTTTCTTTAATGACAGCAAAAAAGCCAAAGTAATTAAAGGTAACAGTATTTCCTGAGGACTGAGAGATGAAATTATTAGGATACTTACAGCAAGAGAAGAAGTTTGCAAACATGCATTTTTAATTCTTGGAATTAATGAATTTTTCATTGATGGGTAATCTATTAAATTGGCAAACGTGGGAATTATGTTTAGGCAAAGCTCCTATAAAAAAAATTTCCACATAAGTTCAGAAAGAAACATGCATGTTTATTATAGAATTAGTACTAACATTACTCAAGATCAAAATTAGTTTAAAATGTCTTCTCAAGCTTTCCTTTTAAGGAAATATTTAAGGAAAGAACATATTCAACTAGGCTGACCTTAATCTATCAGACTCACTTAAAACCAGCTAGAATAATAAAGCATCATGGTATGTGTATAGAACCTTGGAAAATGGATTTCAAAGAGTATTCATAAATTTATAACAAAATATTTGGATAGCAAGAATACCTTGCATTTTCACAGAACACCTTGATATAAAAAACAACTTTCATTACATCAAACTGTTCCAATAGAACGATTTTTTAAAAAACAAACAAAAAGACCCCCAAAATCCCCACCTTAGAAAGGCAGAGAAAGCATGAAGAAAAAAACATTAAAATACAGATACATAAAAATGTCACCAGAAGGTATATTAATATGATCTTACAGCAAATCAGGTCTTCTGGGGTAACTGTCAGCACACATGTTCTTACCAGTAGGACCTCCGAATAAGCCACCTCTCATTGACTGCCACAAGCCTGCCTGCCTGCATAGTTTCTGCTGCATAGGCAATGTAGTACAAATGCACAAACTATTTTTTGCTATGGTGGCTTGTAAGAATTTAGGATAAGAGCACCAGAACAACAGTCAAGTGGTTACTTCCCGGAAAATAAGGGAATTAAATTTTATTTTACTAAAACAAACTTTCTTTAATACAACATTACTCTTTTTCAACATTTAGGAATATCACATAATTTATCATTCTTTTTTTCAAGTTATCAAACATACAACATGCAAACATACAACATACAACAACATACAACACACAACATGCAAAAAGTTGGCACATCAGCTTAAAGAAAGGAGGAAAAAATGTTTTAAATAAAAGCTGCAATTACTGTACCTGGATCTGAATTGAAGGTGCTTCCAAAGCTCTATAAACCATTGGTAAAACGCTGTTCTTTATTTCATCTGGTGGAGTTTTGGTTAGAAGCAAGTCCATTTTTTGCAAGAAGATCAACAAGATCTATTGAAAGGAGGACAGTTCAGAAGCCAAAAGTTTTATCTTCAGAAACATACACTTAAAATTTTAACTGTGTGTTATCACATCATAAAAAACTTCAGAAGTTTTCTTGTAACTCAGTAAATGCGATCACTTACCATGTTGCTTGCCTGAAGGCATGGAAGACAAAAAACACTTTGACATATTATTGCATTCTAAAAACAGTAAATACAAATCAAACAAAATATGGATGTTCTAGACTAATCCTTCTTAAACAAGGAATCATAATGGCTAATGAAGGCTAATGATTTTCTAATGCAGAAAATCTTTATGCAAACATCATTATTGAAGAAGCTAAACTTTCAAAAAACTATGGTTCAAACACTGTCTTCAAAGCATTCGATCACAACTACACATGGAAAAGCAGTATTCCATCTGTATCTAGAATCAAAATAGGGACACAATGAGACGAATATTACAGCTACTATATGGACACAAAATACCTTTATTCTATTTCACATGAAAATTGTATATCATAAAATGAAAAATCCCAAACAAAAAAAAAATCACATCACATTAACTGAAAAAGCAACACTAGAATAGCACATTTACACAGTGGGATTCACCCTGTTTAGGCTCGGCCATCTAAAAGCTGGCTGTTATTTTAAGTTACTCATCCAGCCTCAGTCTCCAATACAGAGATCTACGCCACTCATAAGACTCAGGTCTCATCTCAGATAGGTGAGACAACTTGCTGTGGATGACACTGAATATCCACTGATATCTAGACTCCTTGTAGAAATTAGGTTAAACGAGATGGATAAATTGTGGTGAATGGTATCACATTAATAATAAAAAGCCAAATATTTAATAGGAGGAAAAGACTTCCATGTTTAAGTCTAAAAATACAAAGCAATCAGTGTTTTGATGCTTCTGTTTATTTGATATACAAGTGTAGAAATAGAAGCGTACCAAGACCACATTACAAGTTTCCCTCTTTCATTTGCTTTCCTTTACAGGGAAGAAAAATAAATATTTTTAAACTGCAGCTAATGTGTGTTTTCTTACTGGATATTTATAAATACCTAAACTGTACACACACACACAAATTCATTCATTCATTCCATGAGCATTGATCCTGATACAATATCCCCAAATCTGGGAGAATTAGGGTGAGATGGTGACAGTTATATCAATTTTAAAGTAACATTTTTTAAATTATTATTGAATAAAGAATTTGTATTTGTCCTAAACTTGGCTTTTTGAAACCTACACGCCCTCATAGCACTCTTCTGCTGCTGTCTAGCAGCCCTGTAATACGGTGGCATGACAGTTTCTATGTTAGTTAAATGTATAGTTTTGGAGAAGGAACGTTTGATTGTTTCTGCAAATTTGAAAAGGACATGAATGAAACTTGAAACAACTAGAAAAGCTCCTTTAAAATAAGAACCAGGTGTTTGAACATATAGCAGACTGCTTTTAAGTTAAACATTGTACTGTACAGCCATTTAGACTTCACAGAAGCAGTTCAGCTGTTTTCCACTGGCTGTCAATGCTTTTCAACTAACATAACATAAAGCTGAATTGGTTTTGATATATCTCTCCACCTCTCTGTAACTATAACTTAGTTCCCGCTGTTCCAATGAACTCCTTTTATTTTTAGCTTTCTATGGTCATATTTGATACTTTTTATCTGAGTAGAAACTAAGATGTTACAGTCACAGATCCACATGGATGGATACCATCTAAGAAGCAAGCAGCAGCAGCTGCACTCTGTACAATAATGCTGAAGATGTGCTTCATTCATGGATACAGAGCCCAGTACTTGCCAGTACGCTCCGCTGTACTGAATTAGAATATGAACTTAGAGCACATCATGTGCTAACTCTCTATGGATTCCCCTAAACATATATTAAGGGTATATCTACACTGGGAAGCTATGCCAGAGTAAGGTAGGATATTAATTTACAGCACACCTGTTAATCTGTGCTAACTCCAAGAGTACAATACGAATGAGCAGTTTAACTAAATATTCCATCTTCATATCAAAAACTCTTTCATACAAAGACATTGTGAACACTGGATAACAATTTATTCACACTGAATTACAGCAGCTTTCCTATAATACATTCACTTCCAAACTCAAGCATCCTATGAAAGCCCCTCATACAAATCTAAAACATCTTGAGAGAGCATTCGGAAGAACAACTGGCACCTTTCCCATCTGCCCCTCTCCGTAAGTTACAGGAACTGGGTGATATTTGCCTTGCACAAAGGCAGTCAGACCTGGAATTCTGTCCTCTGGCACTCTGAATCTTTATATTTTTTCCTGAATTCCTGGTATATTAGCTTTGAAAACCTGTTCTAGATTACTTAAACTGACATACTATAAGGAGCACAGAAATAATAGTGGAATAAGCCATCTAGTACTTAGTGTGCATTAAAAATGTCAACATAAGAATTTAATATATAGTGTCTAGAAAGCTACAGAAAAACTTCACAAAGCTTGCTCTTTATGAATTGCCCTCAAGTCTGCATTTTGCTTCCCTCACTCCACAGGAAATAAAATGGCTTTTGTGCCCATTATGCTCCAGATATAACTTTGGGACAAACTTTTTGCAGTGAGGATTGTCTCAGAAATCTGATGTTAAAGGCTGCAAAACACAATTTTACCTTCCAAGATGAAACAGCACAAATAAGATGTTCACTGGCTTTTGGTCACTTAGAAGTTTACTTTTTTCACAACAACAAAAAACTAACATAGAGCCTTAGCGTACCAAAAGTAAACAGCATTAAGTAGTTCTAATTTTCTGAGGTATTCTCAGTTACACAATTGTCTCCTTCCTCTTCCCCCCCCAGCCCTCCAATTTAGTGAGTTCTCTGATCTGGTTTTCTGTAACCCAGAAATAAAAGGTCTATGGTTCATTCCTGCATTTATCTTGCCCCTTAAGTGCTTTGCAGAGAAAAATATTAGCATCCAGCAGTAAACCGAGGTGAGCAAGAAGGAGTGCTTAGCTGCCTTTTATCTGTGGAGGCACAGTGCCTAAACTACTGACAGAATTCTCAGGAATCATCATGCACACGGTGTTGATAAAAGGATGCAAATATTTTGCTCTTTTACAGTCATGATGATGTATTACTACTTTTATGCATCTTAAACAGAAAAAAAAGCACATTTGACCTATAAATTTGTCAAATAAAATTAAAAAAAAATCACAAATTTGTACACAGCCCTCAAATAAACACTATTTTATTATCAATAAAGAGCACTTTTAAAAGTGTCAAAAGTTACTTTTCCAGCCCATGATCCCAGTTTCACCAAACCTGATACAAGGAAAATAAAAAAGCATAGGTTCAGCTACCAGCCTAATATGTGCAAATATTGTACTCTACAACCCTGCTCAGATTGGCTAGATAAGTGATAAAACACTTACAAATATACCTTCTACAACCAGATAAAAATAATCATTGAGCGGTAAATTAAATATTTCCTTTTTTGCTAATCTAGTCTCAATAAATGCAAGTATATTCTCAGAAAACCTATCTGAAAAAGCAGAGGTAGAGACTTTATGTATTTCCTGGAAAAAATCTCTTTCATATGAATCAAGACTGACTGCCTGGACAACTACAGAGCAGGTTGGGCAATCTTTGTGAAGCTGGAAAAGGGAAATAGAACAATTAGTCATTTTACAGGAGAAAAAGCACCAAAGATCTGAATAATATTAACATACCTGGATTGGTTCTTGCTGCTTAAAAACAGGACCAAGATCTGGCAGAATGAGCCTGATATATTCTTCTTTGGTGCATTCCTCAGCAATTAGGAGAACGTTAGGCAACACAAAGGGTACCATATCAGGATTCACAAATTCAGAAGTCAAGCAAGGCAAAATTCGCTGAATTATAACACGCTAAAAGGAAAAAAGCAAGCATGCATCACATTGTACTGCAATGCAGTATGTTACTACTGTGCAAGCTCAGCAGCTTTTGTATTAACCTGATATTTACAAAAAAGCAGAGAGACAATTTTCAATTTTAAACTCGTATTTCCTCAGTATACTCTAGATAATTTACACTGTGCTACTTTGCTTACTTTCTGCTGTTTGCACTCAGAACACAACTGGAAACTGTAACAGCTGTGAAGGTTAACAAAAAGCAACTAACTGAACAGAAAATAGTACTTTCAGCCACATACAGGGATTATGAAAACCTTATTCTATACACCTTCTTTAAAAAGGCCTTAAAAAGACCCTTAGAAAAGGCCATAACACACCCCCAAAATAATCAGTTTTTCAATATCTCATCACTCACTGAACAGACACATAATCCTGCTATACCTCCCTGTGAAACTCCAGGTACATTCCCTAAATGGGATCCTTCTGACGAAACAGGTATTTACACTGTGGATGTCTACTGTAGAGTTAGACATCCTTAAATGCTTTTGAAGTCAATAAAAAGAAATACACAGTTCAAGGGCATAGTCCTTTCCCTCATAAAATATACTTTTGAGACAGAAAAAAAAAAAGGATGCCCTAAAGATGATTAGGTCAGTCAGTGGCTGTCTAAAGTGAGGTGAAATACTCCCAATCTATTTCCAAACTGAAAGCATCAATGATTTCTGATCAAAGGAAAAAAAATACTAAATTAGAAAAGAAAATAGTATTAAACATGAAGTCTGAATTTTGCACTGTGTAGGTCAAAAAACAGAATTAAAACCAAAGAAATTTAATGCAGTGGTTGAGAAGCTCAGGTATTATGTATTAAACCATTTTTCTATCACATATGCATTATGCCTTATATAAATTAAAGAATACCACAAAAGGAAAAGGAGCCAGTCTAGACATAGTGTCTAAAACTACAGAAAAGAAGTCTGTAATGACAGACATTTGCCTTTGAGGTTTCTGGGCACTGCTAGCACAAGAAAGCACTTAGTCTGCTGAGCAAAGGCAGCTTTGCATCATTCAACATTAAAGTACTGCCGTGCTATGAAAATACTTCATGCAGTCTCATTGGGAGAAAAGGTGGTGAGATGACTTCAGAGAGCTATGATAACACGTGGAAACAAAGGGAAAGCCTTGTAAGTAGAGAGAAGACAACTCCCTTTTAAAGTGGGATGACCTACAAGAGGACAGGCAAATGACCATTCCTTACACATACCAATAGCACAATTTGCCATTTTCCATTTAAATAATTACCAATAGCTAAAGAGTATTTCCAAACCAATTATTTTCTAATCTCTCCTTCTTTCCTACTTTTTTATTCTAACAGTCTAATGCCAGCCTATGATGGTACAATGCTACATAAAGTCCAGCGTTCCAAGATTCAGAGTGTTAATACATGTTCACATATTTTCAAACTCACTATTTCAAGACATCATACAAACGTACCTTAGGTAGCTTTGGCAGAACCTTTGGTAGCCCTTTAAAAAACTGTGATTTCTGAAGGTTATCCCTTTGAAATAACGAATCAAAATACTGAAGTGTCATTGCTCCTACATCATCGAAGAATGGTATCTAAAAATAAGATTAAAAGCTTGTGATCTGGAGGGAGACAATATTGACACTGTTACAAAGATTCCAAAATATAACCTTCTCTTCACCTTTTCAATGCATTAAAGTAAACCTTTGCAATGATGTGTTTGCAACGAACAATTAGAAAAGTACATCTTTTTTGAAAAACAACATTCTTTTTCAGAAATCTATGCACTTTATGTGTATCTAAGTGAACTTATTGTGTATGAAATAGTGTTTTGTCTACAAAAAAATGAATGAAAAGTAGAAATCTTGCTTAAAAGTTCTCTTAAGAATAATTAAGCTATTTAATATTACAACAAAGAATTACCAACTAGGCCACTCACATCTGGGTACCACCCCTGGAAACTTACAATGGGTCAACAAGCATTTATATGCAATAAATGTGTAATTAGCTAAATTTATCTCCAATGTTTGGACCCACTATAATTCCTTATATGATCTTACATATTTGCATTACTTTAGCGAAGAGGGCATAGGCTTCAAGTATTGTGTTAACAACATATATACACAGACCAGGCTTATAAAGACAGCACCAAGAAAATACCAGGGGATTTCATCTATAGCTGTGGTATATCATATTAATACTGATAGAAAACATTTTAAAATAGCTCTACTTATTATTTTCCCTCTTTCCTATGACTACTGTATTTTCCATGAACTGACCTTAGTCATTTGATCTGCGTCTGGTCTGACTGCAGGAGCTACATTTAAGAGCAGCTTTACGTGTTCACGCACCTCCTCTGGTATATTCTGAAGAGTACTGGAGCTTAAACGGCTCAGCTATATAAATAATTTAAGCACAAGCACCATGAAGTCAGAAAATCTTGCATATAACTATTTCCAATATGCAATAGAATTATACTTCATCCTCATGATGATTTCTCTACCCACACCTTTGATATCCCTTCCTTGTCCCCTTTTATAACCCGTTTGCTTCTCACCCATCATAGTCTTTTTTCTGTCTCCCAACAGCTTATCTACTTCAGGTCACATTCCCCTATTTCCAGTTTCTCATTCTATTCAGGTTATCAAAGAACACAAATCCAGTATTTTTAAACAGGTACATGTTATTATCTGAGGTGTTATCTACACAAATTAAACCACAGTACACACATCTAAGGCAATGGGCACCCAAGGAAGTTATGGCAAAGGAAACTTCCATACGAACATACATACATTATGTTAGCTGATCCTAACAGCTGTCTTCTGTCAATATTCATAGTCCACAAAGAATGAGAAATGGCTGCTACTAAGTGGATACCAACTGCAATGTCAGGTGATCAAATCACCCTAAACTTGTCCATCATTCACCTGAACAGGTGAAATACTTATTCCACAAAACGAGCATTCAGAAGTTTTACAGAGAAATCAGGTGAAAAATGGAATTTGTAGTTTATAAATTTGGTACATGTAACTTTCTTTACACATATTTTTATTTCCTAAATTTTGCTAGGATTCTTTTTTCTTTTTATAAAGATTGCATGCAAGGGAAGATACCATTATCAGATTGTTCATGTTGGAGCACTGGTACTGTGTTCTAAACATTTAAATCTATTTTAAAACAGCAACTTTTCAAATATGAAAAATCAATGAATAGTCACAAATAGAACAAATACCTGATCCAGCTGTCTACTAAAGCTTTTATAAATATCCTGCTTGTTGACCTCAAAAATTGGTTTCCCTTTATTAAACACTGCATACATAACAGCTCCTAAGGAGTACATATCACTGGCTGTCTCACAGCTCACGGAAAGAATATATTCTGGCGCCAGATATTCAGGATTTGGAAGACACAAGGATGGCAAGTTTGGATCCCACTCCTTACAAGGGAATTTTGGCTACAAGAGAAGTAAAAGAAAGTATCATTATTAGGGATTTTTAAAGAACATTTTAAATACGAAACTCAAGAAGTAAAAAAATTATTAATCCACTCAATTTCAATAACAGAGTAAGGCAAAACTGTTAAGAATCTGTGTCTGTAGCTTAGAATGATTAGTTGATGTAGTTAAGTCAAATATTAGTTGGGAAGTGTAAGGTAAAATCAAAGCACTGCTGTAAGAGGCAAACATGATAGGAATTCATTTTAGGAGATAGCAACCAGGCTCTGAGTGGATGCTATAGACTAAATCATGTCACTCAACACGCAGGGAAGCAGAAGTGGGACAGGCTTCAGTCTCTGTCTGAAATCATCACTAGTCTATTTTGACTTCACCGAGCCAACTCAGGCTCTTTTTATGTGATGACCAAAGGCAGCAATGAAATATAGAGGAAAATATTAAATAATTTATTATGTACTGAAATGCAAGGTCATGAAACTGGTTTCAGGCAAAGATCTGAGGTTGAGGCTGGACTGGATGATCTTTGTGGTCCCTTCCAACCTGGTGTTCTATGATTCTATGATCTGAATTTGAAATTTAATGAAAAATATAAAGATCTATTACCTCCTGTTCAGATGGATTTGTTGACTGGATACAAAAATCAAAGCCCATAATTTTCCATGCTCCACTCTTATTCAAAATTATATTTTCAGGAGTAATATTTCCATGGACCATTTTCACACTGCTATGCAAAAATGACAAGCCTTCAGAAACCTGTTAATAAAGTATTATTATTTCAGGTTAAACATTTCCCCAAATATCCTGTAAGACATTTAAAAAAATTCTGTTCCTGTGGTCATGGTTAAATTGGTAAGTTAACTAAAACACAATTTTTCACCACTGTTTTAGGCTATGTCTTAAAAATGACGTATGAAGGAAATTAAACACAGATGGGCAATCAGCAAATGAATTTACTAATGCCTATTAACTATCACAGCATAAGAACACAAACGCTTTTCAAAGTTAATCAACATATTCACCAAATAAAACCTGGGAGCTACTGTTCCTTCACAGAAGGTAAAGAAAAGCTTCACATATGGGAGAGACAGCTGTAGCATAGACATTTATAAGGAAAATAAAAATTCATTCAATTTCACAGAATCACAAAATCACAGAACGTT
>NW_010158638.1:0-12952 GCF_000695765.1 Mesitornis unicolor | reverse complement strand
GGTGGTTGTCTGGCGCTGCTAAAACTTTGAGGGAGTGTAGGGTTTCTGCATTACCTGCGTGTTCTCTTGTTCACTTGCACATCCACGGAGCGCTTGGCAAATGAAAAAAAAGTGAATGAAAGCTGGGTTTGTAATGGTTTAATAT
The DNA here is from genome assembly GCF_000695765.1 of Mesitornis unicolor. Classification (NCBI taxonomy): domain Eukaryota; kingdom Metazoa; phylum Chordata; class Aves; order Mesitornithiformes; family Mesitornithidae; genus Mesitornis; species Mesitornis unicolor. The sequence goes on along the minus strand of NW_010158638.1, from coordinate 12,807 downwards.
TGTGGTAAGACACTTTAAAGCTGAGAAAGACTGAAAACCTTTATAGTAGATAACCCGTACAGGTTTTGTTTTTCTTATTAAAAGGAAAACCAAACCCTATAAAAAGGAAACCCCAAGCCTAGAATTCTCACTTGGTTACATTTCCCTCTAAGGTCAGCTAAAACCACTGCCTAGATAAATAACTATCATATTTTCCGGTATTTCTATCCATTAAGTGCCACTAGAGAATCAATAATGGATGCAATATTGCTTCATTTTCATTAGAAATTGATGTATTTGAATTCAGTAATTTTCAGTTTATTAAAAACAATCTCGTAGTCATACTGTCATGTATTGTTGGAAAAGTACTCTGAAGGACTTATCTCCCAACTTGATCTCAGTCGGGTGCTTTGGAAAGCCCTACCTATTACTTGAAGCGTTTTCAGAGACAAACTCCTGCGAAGTTAAACTAGTCCACGCATGCAAGTCTCATCCAAAATCCCCGCACAAGTCTTCTGGTAAGGTTGCAGAGCACTTGAATATTTTTCATCTTGTTGATACAGGGTGTGGTTTTGTAGAGACCTGCAACTCCTCAAGATTTAGTACATTTGGAGAAGGAGCACCGTGTAAATGTAAGGCTGTAGATGAGAGCGAACTGAGAGTGGTTACCTGTTGCAGAGATCGGTATCAGGAGGATGACCCAAACCTGTGGATATATCAGTGGCACACTGCCCTAAAAATGATTTGAAATCCGGTGCTACCGTTTTGTTACCTCACTAAATCGCCGTGTCTGTGCTTGGGTGAACACTTGCTGACTGAGGCCAGGCGTGCTTTGAAATAATTCTCCAGCAGCAGGAGGTATTCTGCTAGTGTGGCGGTCTAGGATGATTAAGTTTGTAGCCGGTAAGCGAGGCTTTGTAACCTGGGCTGTAGCTGGGAGCTGCATCCAGCCTTAGATTGACTCCATTTTCAAGTGAGACTTAACTACGGTCATGGTGGCGGTGTTGTTTGTAAAAAGAAGGCAATCTGTGGCTGCGTTATTTGTTTCTGGACCTGTGCTTTTAGTGTGTTAGGAATCGGTAGTGATATTGATTGCTTTCAGTTTTGTTTATAAACGTGCAGCAAAATACTTTGTAAGGTGACAGCTCTAAATGCAAAAGGCAAGTCTGTGACCAGCAACAGTCAAATAGATGTGCAGTAGATCCTGGTGGATGCAGCTTAACTGTTCTTACGGGCAGTATCATAAAGCTGTTACATTTTTGCCTTTGGAATGATGGACGGTAAACGTAGCTTGATGCATGCTACCATTTTGCTAGTAAGAACTGTAACCTAGCAGACCCCCATTACTAGGGGATTATATTCACTGTATTCACGGGTAGGCTTGCACTGCTTGTTATCTGACGTACAACTCTTGTGTGGATTAGGATGTGACAGATTGCATGGGGGGGGATGTCAGTCTGGCTGGGGCTCTTGTTCTCAGGTCGGTTGAGCAGCTCAGCCCACACGAAACAAGTGACAGCAGGGTCGGAGGAGTAGCAAGCTAAGTAAGCTTCAACAGGTGTAGCCTTTTCTTCTCCCAAGGGTGCATGATTTGAGAAGAGTGATTTTTTTTTTTTTGTAGGGAGTAATTGGTAATAATTTTGATCTCTTTAGCTTTTTTAGAGGTATTACTCTTGCAGCAGATCTGTTAAACCAGAAGTAACCCTCTTGCCCTTGCTTTGAGGCTTCCATACTCTGTATAATGCCTTATTTCCTCTGCTCCGTTTCATCTCCCACACCAGTCTTATCTTTAAACAGTTTCTGGACTCTCTTCTATTTTGCTTATGTAGTGGAAAGCTCTCCTTCCTTTGATCTGGTCTCTCAAGCTGTGTGTCCTTTTTTCATCCCACTCATTCCTGAAAAATGGCCTTTTCTGAGATATTTACGGTATCTGAGTCAATATTTCTCTATTTCTCTTGGTAAACAAAAATAGTCATTCACAATTCAAAATGAGTAATTCAGTTGCTGTGCTGTGGGCTCCTCTCGAAGGAGGGCCAGTGATTCTGAACTGCATTTCCAGTCTGACATTCTTTTATGTGAAGCTGAAGATACTTCTTTCATTCAAGCTCTTAAGTCTCCCTTTTTCTTTCAGTATAAAGCTACCTCTCAGAATGTATCAACCAAAGTGATTACTTTTTTCATCCAAAGCTTTTTTTCTTCATTCTTTGCCCAGGGAAACATTAACCACTATTTAAATAACCTGTGATCTGATTCTCTCTCATTTTTTTTTCTCCTCCCTCCAGAGATGCTGAGCTAAGCATGCTGAATTTTTTGTGAATTAGGCCTCACTGTTGCACGTAGATCACTGTGCTGGTACAGAGTCTCATGCTTGTTTTGATCAATGCTTTTTTCCTGTCATTTTCTGTGTTGATTTGGAATTACATTTTGAAGAATAAACTTTGTAATATATTCAGACTTGTTGTTTGATCCACAGCGTAGTGTCTGGATGTCTCTGGACCATCTGTCAGACTGATTCTTTCAGGACAGATCATTTCAGGTTGTCGGGAAGGGCTCCCATTCGCTGTGTAGGCGTTGCGAGAAGCATGTTGCTTTCAGGACTGTGGATCTCTACTGAACAAACCAGAACTGAAACGTGCTGGGAAGCTTTTGCATATTGGTGAATGGCATCTTTGACACCTGGTGATGTGAACGTGTGATATGGTGATGGCATCTGGGGATCTGGTAGGAAGAACAGACCTGTTGTTAAAGGATCCTAAAGCCTTGCAAATTTTTTCCACATCTCCCTGTTTTCTGAAAGTCTCAGCTTGTGGAGGTGGCTGAAGGGCAACTGTGTATCACGCAAATGCTGTGCTTATCCTCTGCTATAATTTCTTATGTTTCTGAAGCATGATGCAGTGCCTGCAGAGCACTCTGGGGTGGAAGAGGCAACATAAATGTAGGATTACTGCTCCGAGGGAAAAGGGATGAGTGTTGGCTCAAAAATTCAATATTGGTTCCTTCCTGTATAGATCACCACTTTGGTTCAAGCCATAGCAAAGACTCAACCAAATCTTTCTGTTAAAGGCTTTCAGGCATTTTGAAATACCTGGCAAGAGGCAGAGCTTCCAGAGTATAGTCTTCATGAAAGAGTCCTCTCCAGTTTTCAATACTGAATGAGTTTCAGAAACTAGAGTTGCTAAAGGTTGATGAAAGAACGCTTAGCCAATTTTACACCAACTCTTCCTTTTGCAGCCTGTAGTTTGACGGGTAATTTTTTCATTGCCAAGCTTGTAGGTACTCACACAGTAATCATGCCACAGCACAGTTGTAGTTCTGTTTATCTGCTATTAAATCTGAATTCCTTTCCAGGGAGGAGGGGGGTTAGAAGTTAGGCCAGACATCTTGCATAGCTAGATAGATCAATGCTTTTCCTTTGCTTGCTCTGTCTATTACTATTATTATTTTGAATCTTGAGGCTTCATTTGCAGATTGTACTTTGGTTTGGGAACCTGGTTTTCTCTCTCAGTCTCAAGGCATTTCCAATGTAATCAGGAACCCTCTTGAGATGTTCCAACTCTTGTTCTGTGTATATACCATTTTTCTCATTCAAACTCCTTTAAACTTTAAGCTTGGTTCAAGTATTTCTTCTAAATGTAACTACGCTCTCAAACTAGTAAATTGTCTATCTCCTTTGGTGTCTGTAAGTAGCTGTTCTGTAGCATGAACTCTTCTGCGTGCCTTTCAGTTAGGCATCCATTCTGGTGTCCCAAGAACAGGCTACAACTTGTTTGGGGATGACTCTTGGAAGTGATGGAGAACTTTTTTTTTCCTTAAAGCCCTAAACTTTGTTCTTTGATTCATCAAGTAGGTTGTGCATTGGAAGTCGTTATCCAGGCTGTTCCTAATCTAAGGAGCTAGAAGATGTTGATTAATCTGAAACTTCCTTTCAATCTGTTGTATGGCTGTTTCCCCACTTCCATGTTGCCTTTGGAAATATTTTCTTCCCCTTGTCCTTTATGGCTATTTTTAATTTCTCTCTATCTTAGGCTTTCATGATTGGAAAAACTTCGTATTTGGATGTTTGAAAAAAGCGACAAAACAAAGTAAAACAGGGAACTTCTTTGGCCAGATGTTGCTGTTATTTAGAAGTATTAATGTCTGGGTGAAAAGTCCAGGATACACAACCATCTGTTCTTCCAGGTCCTACAATGAATGTGGCATTTTCTCTGTTGACCATATGTTTTCCATTGCTGTTGGAACAGTAAAATGAATTTGAGGCAATTGTGGTCACTTTTTCTGCATTAAAATTTTTAGGCATCATAATGCAGAATCTGAAAAAGCAAAGAATTGGGAAAATACTCATTGCAGGCTTAGGAGAAGAGAGACTCCTTGGAGCTTGTCTTTTTACCTCTAATTGTAGTCTTCAGAATCCCTCAAAACCTCTCTGCATGAATACATGTGTATTTTTGTCCATGGTTGAGTTGGGAGGCATTAGGAGGCAGACACATGGTGAGGAACTGTTCAATTTGCTTTAATGTGAGGGTACATATGCCAAGCAGGAGCGCGAAATGCCGCTGCTGGCAGCAGGCGGGCAGGGCGCCGGGCTGGGGGCAGTTGGTTTTACTCTGCATGGTTCTTATTAAAATAAGAATGCATAGGATATCAGGGCAAAAACCTGGATTTTACTTCATGGTTGTTACATAATTCCTTGTTATGTATGAGTTCATGACCTATTGCAGCCTTATAAAAAAACAAACAAAACATTTTATTCTTTCCTTACAGTCTTCCTCCATTACCCAGAGAAAAAACCCCTACGTGCCCTGTAAGAGCACTGCTGCATTGCAAGCCAACCTGATGGCGTCCTCTACTGCTGTGCCTGTAGGATTTCACTATGAAACAAAATACGTAGTTCTCAGCTACCTGGGACTTCTGTCGCAAGAGAAGCCACAGGAGCATCCTTCTCCTTCAACTCAAGGTAATATTTGCGTATTCATCTGTACTGTTTACATATGCAGCTGTATTTGGAAGTAGTTCTTCAGCTGTTTGTGCATGGATGCAGAATGTTAGCCTGATGTGTAGTGTAATGCATCTCTTACTTTATTAATATAAAATAATGGGAAGAGATGGAAACTAAGCTGTTTGTATTTAGACCACTGTTTTAATTTGAGCTATGCCAAGGTTGATTGGTGTTCGTGTAGCAAATAAGTCTTTTTAGTAGCTGTCTTGATGTCAGGAGTGGTAGATATTAATTCGAGCCAATGCTTGCTTTTTTTTTTTGGGAGGTAAGTAGAAGTAAGCAGGGCTGAGATGGTGTTTACTAGCATAAACTCTGAGCAATGACTTGAGCAATCTTGTGTGCTAAATAGTTTTGCCCAATTAAGTTAACACTTCTGTTGTTGTCAGTCAGTGACAGTGCAGAGATGTGAGGCTTAACCTGGCCTGTGCTGCATCTATGTACTTATTTATTTTTAAGAAGTCAAGGACTGCATGGAGTCAGATAAAGTCAGATGTTTCTTCCAGAGCAGGTTTATGCATATAGGAGGCAAAATAAAATAAGTTTGGTAGATTGTGTTTCACATAAACCTAGGTAGTAAAACTTCATTTTGTGGTGGCAAGCACTTAAAACAATGTTGTTTGTCAAGCTTGTTTTGGTGGCTTGTCACTTAATGATGTTTCAGTCACTACTAGTTCCTGTGATTCAGAATTAATTCTGGTGAAAGGCATACTAAAAAAAACCCAAAAAACAAAGACAGTCTTCCAAACCTTTTTTTCTTTTTAACAAGCATTTGAGAATGCATACTCTGTCATTTACTGAGCTTACCTGTCTTGAAGTGAGAAATTCCTGAAAAGAGAAGATAGCATCAAAGTTATGACAGAAATTATTTTATCAGTTTGGCACTAAAGCATATGGCATATGCTGGTTATATTATATATCATTTATAAAAGTAATATTAGTGTATTTAGTGTATTACTTCCTCTTTGACTGCATCTATGATCCATGAAAGGAGAGGCACCTTAGTGCCAAGATGCTGTTTCATAAAGCCCTTTGTTGGAAAATGTGCTTATTTCAGCAATAACAGCTCATTCTGAATATCCCATTTGGAATAACTGGGCTGTAACTGGAAATGTATTGAGTGCATATACAGCTACAATGTGGAAGAGTCTGCTTTGTTCTGTATATGTAAGATGCAGAAAGGAAACTATTAGTCTTAAAGCTTTTTTTAGATCATTTGGCTGTAGTTACCTTTGAAATATTTGCAGTTTGGGAGGAAGCTTTTCAACTGACTCTTCTTACTGAAACCTCTAAGAGATATTTGAAGTAACGAGCAATATTAAAACTTTATAAAGAGGAAGCTACAAATGCTTAATTAAAATTTTTGTAGTCAGTTAAGAGGGCGTTTAAGCTCGTGAGTAAAGATAACTGTTGAGTCTACTTTTCAGATGTTATTTGAGTATGTTAGCTTGTGTGACAGCAAGCTGTAGTTGGATTTGCTATTAAAATACTCTAAAGGATTGATACTTTCCACATCTCTTCTTTCAGCCTTGTTGCTCTAAACCTGCCCTTCTGAACAGGAAATTCTACATTTCTCCCACCCTCACTCCCAAAACCAGACAGTGAACACTCTTCTTCCCCATGTCATCTTTCACTGTAATTAGAACTCTCTTTCAGTGTTTTTACTGCTCTCTGATCAAAGCCTCTGGATAAAATAATTTTCCCTTACTTTTAATCTGCCATGTTGTTTCTCACTGTGTTTTACAATGCTTTGGATGGACTTCAGGCTGTTACTGAACTATGTGCAAACACGTTATCCTTCTGCTTCAGGATTTGTTTCACTGTTTCCTAACTCACTTTTCCTGGTGCTCTTCTGCTTCCCATGCTCCCAGCAGCTTTCATTTGTCCAACAGTTACTTTTTAAAAAATCCTTTCTCCTACTTCTTGTTGCTTTGTAATTGAACAGTTGTCTCAGGCTATGTGTGGTAGCAGCCGTGTGTTTATTTTGAAGTACTGTATGTATCTTTTCTGAACACTAAGTATTTTATCCATACAGTCTGTACACCTCCTTGTTGTCTGGCACGTGGCTGATGCCCACTTGCGGAGAGCTGTGCCAAAGCACTCTGTGTGCTCTGTATTCTCCCCTTGGGAGACAACGAGAACAGCAGCAGCCCACAATGGTTGTTACCTGCACTGCCTAATGCACTGCTGGAAGGTGGCTGGGTATTACAGTAACAAGCCTGGTTGAAACAAGAGAGGTGTGAAAGCCAGTAAATGAAAATGAATTGTTGTGTAGGATCCCATCATGAAGAAGAAACTTCTGGGTTTTGGTAACAGAGACGTGTGAGGTATAGTAACAGTATGACTTCACATAGGGCTTGTCAATGTGTTTTTCAGGCACTGCTGGGAACCACTGATAGGATATCTTGACTGATCCCAGTTTCCTCATTGATTATTTTTATGATACTTTAAAACGCTGGTCAGCAGTCATCTTATTTTCTAAGGCTGAACACTCTTGATTTATGAATTGAGAGGATTCTGATACAAAGTACAGGTCACTTAATCTTATTTTGCTTTAATTTGGTTATTTTACTGACAGACCTTTCATGAGAAGCAACTGAAGCAGTGATCTTTGACTCTTGCCTGTTTCTATTTTAGTTGCAGAACAGTTTTCTCTATTTTATGTGTTTCATTTGTATAAGGTATTGACTCTGGTATATGGTACTTGCCCTTCATATATTTTTCTTAGATCCAAATAGCTCCTTACTCTTTGTGTGACTTCTGTATCATAGTACAATATAAGAGGAGTATTCAGGAAGACCAGTCTTAATTTGCCCTCAACCTCTTTTGTCTCCTTCTGTATCGGAGCATGAGGGACTCCTCTAGAGGGCAGTTCAGAGCAGGATACTGATTACAGCCACCTTGTATGACCCACTGGAGGATCTTCTCTCTTCCCACTGCATATGTACAGAACGTGGGGAAATAAGGCACACAAGGTGTAGTGAGTATTTCTGTACCTCCCTTGAGTCTCTTTCTACAGCAGTCTCCCAGATTTCAGTCACATTTCAACACTCCAGTTAAACTAGAAAATGTATGTGGTGGCTCAAAAAAACAACCAAAGAGAGCAGTCTTTCCCAAGAAGAGTGGTACTGTTTTATCTCTTCTGGAAGTGGTAGAACAAATTAAATTATTTTGTCCATTATCCTCCCTTTCCCTCCTACAGACATCTTGCCCAGACCTCCGCTTTCTTGCATTTTGTACTGGAGAGTTCTTTTTCTGATGTATCTTTCTGTTCCAAAAACTTAGATAAGAGAAAAATCTTGAAGTTATTTGTTAGATTTCTTGTTAAAACTTCCCTTTTTTGGCCAACATAATATTTTTTATGAGTGTGATGGTTTTCAGAGGGATTTTATTGAGTAAAGTGAAAACTCTGACAAGTTACATAGAGAATTGCCTCACTGTTTCCTTTGGAATGTGTTGGTTGGTCTTGATAGTGTGGCAAGAGAGGTGGCTTCAATTACAAGAGCTAAAAACGCTTCTGACTTCAAGCGAAGAAGGCTGATCCTTAAATGAAAGTTGTACTTGATAGCTGCTTTTCAGTGCAAGGACTAAAGAGAGAACCATCTGCGGTATTTCAGGCTCTTGAAGAAAAGACCGTTTTTTTGGACAAACCAGTCTTTTGACATTAGAGCTGTATAGCGTTCTGTAGTGAATTTTAATGTCTCCAGGGGAGAATTGAGCAAACTTAACTGGGGAATAGTTTGGGTGACTTTTATTGCAGTTTTGGCAGCATAGTGATTTTGCATAGCACCCACTTCAGTTTATTTAAAGCAAAGTCCATTAGCATTAAATTCTGTGACCTTCTGGTAGTTCTTCAGGTAGATGAATGATGCAGATTGTCTGGATAAATCTGATAAAACACACATGATAAGATAGCATCTGCACAAGTTCATGTGGTCTGAGGCAACAGGTGAGTACAATTATTTAAAAGATATGTGGAAGCTCTCAGTTATCTGTTCATTAGGTCATGGAGAGATGCCTTAGTAGTTTTTCAGAACACTTTTATTATCTGTAACTACTGGTTCATACACAGTAAATAAATATCAAGTATTGGAAAACATTTCTACATTTTTTCCTCCTGAAGTTCACGCTGATTATGGAAGCTTCCAGTCTGCTGCAGTTGCTAGTACTCCTTACTTTTTAAACAAGTCCAAGTACTTTGGCTTTGTGATTCAATATATTTGTATTAGAAATGCTGCTTTATGTTTCATCAAGGAGAAATTTTTAGTGTATTTCTGTTTTTTAATCTGCTTCCCTGTGGTTTGACCCATCCCACGAGCCTGTGGCTGTCATGAAGATTCTGTAGGAAAGTGGCTTTTCTGGTTTTTCCTCAACAGAATGACAAATCTTAAATAATCTTTTAGCTCGCATAGCATCTGGAAGATTTATAGTCAATGCCACGACTGCATGGTGGCACAGATTACTCAAGAAGTTAACAAGATTGTGAGAGTTTTACAGTTTCCCTGAGGTGCATGCTATTCACAGTGCTTTAATCTAGTTATCGTGCAGTGTTCTTTTCACCATTTATTATCTGTTTTGGAATTGCTGTATGAAGTGCTCTCTGTATTCAGTGCCCAAGCCATTTTAGTGGTTTACCCACACACATTTTTTACAGCTGAGCAGTATTGAACTGGGATACTGGGAGAAATGGGGGTTATGTTTATTTGTTTGCTTGCTTTGGTTAGAAATGAACTCTGTTACATCTCAGGAAATACATTTAGAGATAGGTGGAGATGGTCAGGTTTCGTGCACTGTGGGTGAGCTCCAGACTCCTTAGTGGCCATGCCAAATATAACAGTGGTACCTCGTTTATATGGTTTTGACCATTGTGGGTTGTATACCTGTCACTGCAATATTTTCTGTCGTCAGGTGCCACTTGGAGTGGCTGTTGCAGAATGTCTTGGTTTTCTTCATACTCCACCCCTGCATCTTCACTTACCCTTCATAGTACCTACTGTTAGTCTGTAGGAAATGAAGGAATTTTTGAGGTGGTTTTAGCTTAGATGAATAAATCATTGCTTAGAAACTTCTCTTAGGGCAAAACATACCTACGTTGGCTGAAAAGGTACATGTTGTAGGTCAAACCAGTTCAGTTCATGATAATTTACTTCCTGAACTGAGGCAAGGAAAGAGTTTTTGGGGTGAGACTTGGAGAAGAAAGAGGTGGTTCCTCCAGGAATGTGAATTCCCACTTAATTAAGCCTCCTCTCTGCTCACAAAAAAAAAAAAAAAAAAAAATTGACTGCTAGTTGGGAATGTCTTGTCTCTTTGATTTAGTAATTTGGACGTTTTTAGTTTCTTCAAAGCTGAGCCTGTGTATCATTTATAAAGAGCTTCTTTTACACATTTCTCAAATCAAGGGCTACACAGTCTGTGTTCTGGAGTTTGCTGGGATAATGGATGTACTTTTCATTAGAGGAAACAGATGAATACATTTGCAAAGAGATTTCTCATACGTTTGTCACTTCTCAGTGCTTGCAGAAGTTTTAGATGGGTACGTGCTTACTTATTCTTATTGTTTCAAAAAGTCTGAAATGTTAAAGAAATACTAGGATCATGGCGAAAGTAAATTTTTAAGTCAATGTCAACTATATATTGAATATAGAGACCTAGGAGAACTTGAAAAGAGAGACACTGGTAAATTAAAATTACGAGCATGAAAGAAAAAAAAAATGGGAGCAATCTGTGACATTAAAGTCTTTCTTTTTCATTGACCCTGCACTCATTTGAACCAAAAAGGCATAACGCCTTTCCGGTTTCTCCTTAGAGTTGCTGTGGTCTCTTGTCAGCTGTGGTTTGACACAAACACCATAGGATCAGGTGTGCAGGCTCTCTAGCTCTGAGAAATGACTTCCTGTCCCTCTGAGAAATGACTTCCTGTCCCTCCTCCTCTTGGGATCAACCCTGAGGATTAGTTTTGTCTTGTTACTAAACTTCTGCAATGGCTTTATCAGTGGAGTTTTACTGCAGTATTTTATTCATTTAGCAGTCATAACATGGTCTGATTGTCAGCGATGTGGTGCTTGATGGACTTTTAGAATACATTTTCCTTTCCATTGCATGTTACCTCCAAATACCTGAAAACCAACATCTTAACAAGAACCCACTAGTGCAGAAGGGAACATTTATTCCAGAAATAGAAAGTAGAATGCCTTAACTTCTTCATGTAAGACAGAGGTTTGTTGTGTCTTTGGGTTGGGAAGAGGCCTTCAGAGCCAGTTTACCAAAAGCCTGTAATAAGCAAACCCATTTTTTCAGCATAGGAAAAGATTCAATGTTTATTGATCTTACAGGTAGCATTTCTGGTGTGACCATTTGCATTATTAAATGATGAAAATATGTTCTCATCTATGGGAAGCTATTTTTATTGTTTTATTCTACCTGTTTGCAAACTGACTGGGAAGTTGTCTAAAGAAGAAAAAGATGCTGCTCACTTGGGACCTTTGCTATTGGAATGCACTGTTCTCCAACATCGAGTGTCGTTTTTGTTGGTAGCGGTCAACGTACAGGAAATGCAGAAAGCTGAAATCCATTGATAATTAGGGGAATAAACAGTGCGAAGTCACTGGTGCGGGAGGGGTAGGTTTTTCATGTTTTGGCACAACTGAATAGTCAGGTGCTGTTGGAATCAGCAGCTGCAGCAAAGCTGTGGGTGTTACGAGATGGAAACCATTGACTGCAACGCTGATTATCTAAACAGCTCTTTTGTACGCTAGCAGCAATGGAATTTCTCTTCCTTCCATTTTCCATGTGACTTATTATCAAGTATGACAGCTTGTCATGTGTGATCATCATCACATCAGTCCCGTGAGAATGGGCGCTCTTCTGAATGCCCTCATGCCTTCCATATACAGGGTGAAGCACAAGTTAAAATAGGGGTTTGTACTTGCACGCACTTGTTGCACTTGACTGTGAAGCGGTGGTTCGGTCATTCAAAGAAGCGACCTTACAGGGACTGACAAGGCATTAGTGAGTGTCTGTTCATTAACCAAAAGGAGGAACAGTTTGCTTCTCTCTGGAATTTATTGTCCAGAGTGGCAGAGACTGCTTGAGAAGGGATTTAAGAAGCTAAATAAAGTTACTCTGAACATGGTGATGATGATCTAACTGTGTGGTTGTTCCTTTAAACGGATCAAATCAATAAATGTAAACATTTTACAGTGCCTACATTTTATAGTGTTTAGAAATGGATTTTGGCTCACAGTTATCTATTGAGCCCTGAGTTTTTAAGCATTGGCACATACTCAGTATGTTGATTCTGTGGATTTTTAATTTATTCTTCAAATGTAGGAGACCTTGCAAGCCTATTGTGTAGTGTTTTTTGTAAATACAGAAAATGCACATTGTACTTTACCACCCGTGTGTGTGTGTTAACTAGTATTACTGCTTTTAGTGGTTTTCACACACTGATAGAAAATCTAGTGTTGCTGTGTGTCCATTACTGAGGAAAGGGGAAGGCAATACAACACTTGAAAGTGGGTTCAAGGAGAATTAAATAGAGATGAACTGAAGACAACAGGCAGTCGTTGATAAGACCACCAAATTATGATTTACTGTCTTCAAAAGAGGAATGAAGAAAGACATGCCAGAAAGCTACGCTGGGTGTTGCAGGATTTACCTGAAGATTTTGATGCGAAATATAAGTGATGAGGAAGAAATTAAGTTAGATGATAGCAACATTACATCCTCTCCCTTTTTATTTTCTTCAACTGAATGAAGAACATTTGTAGGGTGGAACAATGTCTGGATGCCCAGGTAGAGCTGTAGGTTCTAAGCTGTACAGTTCTATTTTAGAT
>NW_010158637.1:0-1343 GCF_000695765.1 Mesitornis unicolor | reverse complement strand
GCAAGGCTGGCCCTTAATTAACCCTAATTGAGTAATTATGGCCCCTAATTAACCCCTAATTAAGCATTTGAGGGCTTAATCAAGCCCTAATTAATCAAGTAACCCATAAATTACCCCTAATTAATGCTCCTGGGCCCTTAATTACCCCTAATTAACATAGCAAAGATCCTAATTAAGCCTAATAAGGCTTTCTTATCCACTAATTAGCCCCTAATTAATTATGCAAGCGCTTAATTAACCCCAATTAAGCTTTTCCCGCTGTCAATTGCTCCTAATTAATCATGTGAGCCCTTAATTACCCCTAATTAAGCAGCTCGGGGCCTTTAATTACTCCTAATTAATGAGCTAAGGCCTTAATTAATCCATTTAAGCCCTTAATTAGCACTAATTAAGCACAGCTGGCCCTTAATTAGCCCTAAATATCGCTAATTACTGCTAATTATCCCATTCTTAATGCTAATTAACCCTTAATTAGCACCTTATTGATGCTAATTAAGCCCTAATTACCCCTAACTAACCTCTAGTTAGCGCTAATTAACCCTTAATTACAGCTTATTAAGCCCTAATTAATACTAATTAAGCCTTAATTACCACAACTGCTGCCTATTACCAGCCAATTAACCCCTAATTACCCTTAATTATCGCTAATTACCCCTAATTAACACCTAATTGTTCCAATTAACACCTAATTTCAGCTAATTAAGCCCTACTTATACACTAATTAAGCCTTAATTACCACAATTACTGGCTATTACCAGCCAATTGACCCCTAATTATCTCCTACTTACATTTAATTATCGCTAATTACTGCTAATTAACCCATAATTTCCCCTAATTAACCCCTAATTACTGCTAATTACCACAATTACTGCCTATTAGCAGCCAATTAACCCTTAATTATGCCCTAATTACATTCTCTATCGCTAATTACCGCTAATTAACCTCTAATTACCCCTTATTAACGCTTACTAACGCTAATTAACCCCTAATTACCACAATTCCTGCCTATTACCAATTAACCCCTAATTAACCTTAATTATGGCTAATTACTGCTAATTACTCTCTAATTTCCCCAATTAACCCCTAAATAATGTTAATTAAGCCCTAATCACCCTACTTAACCCCTAATTAACGCTATTTAAACCCTGATTAACTCCTAATAACCCTCTAATTTCCCCTAAATAACCCCTAATTGATGCTAATTAAGACCTAATCACCCCTAATTAAGCCGTAATTAACGCTATTTAAGCCCTAATTAACCCTAATTAACCCCCAATTAACGCTATTTAAGCCCTAATTAACCCTAATTAGCCCCTAATTACCTCTAATCACCCCTAATTAAG
>NW_010158636.1:0-2464 GCF_000695765.1 Mesitornis unicolor | reverse complement strand
TATATATACTATATATATTTGATTTGGCTTAAACATAGGGTTTATACAAAGTACGCACACAAATACTTGTAACTTCTTCACAAAAGGATGTGTAAAGCAGAATATACAAGTTGTCCTTTATTTAGTGTTTCCAGCAATCTTAATTTTTTTTAGATAATTCAAGTAAAGTGATATGCAGCTTCTACAATCTTCAGCATAAACTGATCAGTGTAAAATTAGGAACATTAATCAAAAATAAATCTTGCAAGAAATTTTTTTTTCCTCTTCTATAGTAAATAATGTATGGACTCCTCTTCAGATGATATCAAGCAAAGCACTTTTGGTAATCTTCTGAATTACATAATTCAAAACTACTATTTTGTGCAGAGTAGGGATTCTGTACTTGACAGATTATAACTCATGAATTCTTTGCTGTGAAGGAAAACAGAATACTGATAAAGAAACCAATATTCAGTTTACCTAGGTTATCTCAAAGGGAACATATGGTTTAAAATTATTAGGCCTTGATAATGGTTACTATGGGACTCCAAGATTTATAAGGTTAAATTATATTCTCAGCATTGCAATTTAAAAGAGTTAAAACACAATGAAAATTCCTTTCTGAGACTATCTATTTAAAATTGTACAATTAAACCAGTATTGAATGTTAGATGCTAGTGTAGTGCCTCAAATTTCTGCATCAGTCAAACTAGATTTTTTCTCCTTCTTTATCACACATATGAAAATACACTGCATCAACTATGCGTTTGTAAGTGTAAAAATGTACAAATGATCAATAGGCGCTGAAAAGAACAAGAAGGCTGAATATGCGCATGTCTAACTACCATTTTTCAGAGCCCAGAGAGTACTCTTCATTCATATTGTGAAACTTAAAAAGGAACAATAAATACTATTTTTTTGCTCAACATACTGAAATAAGGTTGTGCTTAACCTGCTGTGTTCTGTCTTTGAAGAGTAAAAGTTCATATATTCCAGGTGAGATGTGACAGTAAAGTTCACCATGTTCAATAAAGATCAAATTGGTACACTTTCAAGAGGCAAAGTTCCAGACTAAGGGGGAGTAAGAAGTTTGCTGTAAGCTAGTAATATAGATAAGGGTTAATGTTCTTTTGGTGTCTTTGAGACCCTACTTGACCTCTACTGAAATCAATGCAAAAATCCTGATTGGTATGATTGATCTTTTAGATTCTTACTCCAATTTGTAGGAGTAGGTATCAGAAGTAGGTAACAACATTATAGAAAAGATCAATCATATACATTTTACTCATGTAGCTAGTGACTTTGCAAGTGAATGTAATTATTTATATAGCAATGATTTCTCAGATGAGTAATGCTTTGAAGATCAGATCCTACACTGTAAAATATTTTGTAATTTCTAAGGATGAAAAGAGAAAAAAGATCCACATCAGAGCTTCCTTTTAAAAATGAATGCATTTACAATTATTAAATGTAAAAGATACTTCTGCAACACCAACAGCTGAGAGTTTGGTATTACAATTAATTACAAGTGCCACTCCTTGTTTACATTTTTAGATTGGGAAAGGTTTAAAGATTTACCATCTTTTATTTTTAGTTTTAAAAGGCATTTTAAAATTAATTCTTATTCATTTGTTATAAGTTGACTAATGAAAGAGAGACTTAAATATTGCAATACTGTATGTCATACTGTAGATAAACTTATTGAGTATAATTACTGTATATCTGTTTTTAGCAACTTTTTTTGTTTCTAGTGCTGGTAAAATATTCATAGGTATTTTATCGAGCTAAGGCTCAGGTTCTTCAATCCAAATACCTTTGAGGTTGTGGTTTGTAATACAAGTTATTAAAATATAACTGATATAACCATGGCACTAGAACATTAATAAAAAGAATGAAGAATTCATATTTGTTCTAACTTGTCACAAACTCGAAACTCAGAACACAAATTTATAAATGTAATAATGTATATGGAAAAAGAAGCAGCTGTCATTGCGTATATCTGAAGTACAAAAGAGCTAAGAATGTACAAAATATTATGAAGAAAAACAAAGATATAAAAGAAAACTATGGTTCAAATTCCATTTCCTAAACGTCTTAAATATTCCTAAAAGTTATTAAACAATATAATCATCATTAATAAAAAATGCCACAGTGAAGATAGGGTTTATATCCTCTTCTTGGAGAAATTGTGGAGACATTCAGTATTTTCAATGTCAATGGTGTTCTTTGGATTTTTCATCTGTAACTGAAGAGAGCTTCCTATGAATATTACGCTGGATGACTATTTTCTATTTATTCTGCTGTTTTTCTAGTATAAATTTGGAATAGCATAAGATAAAGAATAAAAGAAAATAGGATTCAAACTATCCTTTAGAATACTTGTAAAGATAACCAAAAAACCACTTTCTTTCTACCTTCACCTTTCCTTATAATGACAAATATATGATAGCAGAGTCTGCACACACACTCCCTGCCCCTCCCCCCC
>NW_010158635.1:0-2863 GCF_000695765.1 Mesitornis unicolor | reverse complement strand
CCGGCCCAGCCCTAAACCACGACACACCTCCTTGCCAAGAACTTGCAAATGCTACACTTTAGGAATTACTCATATTGTAAAATACTATTTCTTACATATTTTTGTGTTGCCAGTGTGTTTATGCTGAAAATCTCTTTTATGTTTCTTTTCCAGATTAGGTGGGAGCTATTGGAAATGTTTTCTGATGCATACATTTGCTTGATAGAATGACATTCTAATTACCAATTTATGCCTCAATTTTTATCACTCTAAATCAGTGAAAAAATTCTATCTGTCTCTACTGTCCATTAGCAAACCCTGGAGAAAGTCTGCTGTTCAACAAGATATACTTTTTGGAATTTTCTTCCTTGTCAACATTCCTTCAAGATTTATGAATCTGTGTCTAAATTTCTGATATTTCTGAGTCTCAGTTGCCCATTAAAAGGTCCACCCCAGGAGTGTGGGAATGCAAAACCAAAGGGGTTCACAGAGATTCAGTTCAAATTACTTTTAATTCACCTAAATCATTGAGCCTTAGCCAATGTTTGCAGTGAGTTAATCCTCTTTGGCAGAGAGCCAGGCTACAAAACAGTAATTTTTGTCACCGAGGGCTGCTCATTTTCTAGTACAGTAAAAGTTTCCCCTTAAGCTGAAGGACCTGTCATCAAGCAAAAATAAAATTTTAAAAAAGCAAGTAAGTGCAATTTCCTCCACTATTGTAAATTCAGTTTTATTTTGTTTCTGCCTTGTATCATTCATGCTAAAGAGTATGCCAAAAATGACATAGTCTGTGAATGAACACTCCTACTCCTGTTAGTATTCATCTACCTGCTGTATGAAAAATGGAGATATTGGAAATCTAGTTTCTGTTTGAATCACCAGATTCTTAACCTTAGCTGAAATCTCTAATTATAGTGCATTTACAGAGCAGGTTCAGAGTAAGGAGGAAATGAAGAGGGGAACTGGACTTTATTCTGACACATACAAATATAGTGGGGGGGGGAATTTTCACTATGTCTACTTACCTCTTTGCTCAAGTGTAAATAACAGTTTTAAAGTGAAGCTGATTTTTACATACAGTGTTGAAGACTCCTTGCTTAGTTAAAGGTGCCTTTTCAGGATAAGTATAAAGAAGAAGGGAAAAGAAAAAACAGTGGAAGTATGAAAGAGTTACATAGTTCATTACAAATCTGCATGCGCAGATTCTAATTTCAGTTTGCACCTAAAAACACCCAACAAAGTACATATATTTTATTTGGCTTTTTCTGACTAATGCAATTAAAAGTGAATCTCAGTAACCCTCAAAAGTTCTATTGTGATGGTAAAAGGACCTTGAATTGAAAGACTCTTTGCTTAATTTGGAATTGACCTGTTCATAATATTTCAAAACCTGTTATTAAAAAAAGGTGGATTGTGGAGGAAAGCTTGTATAGCTTTTCATAGCTTATAGCATATTTTTCCACAGTACTTTTCAGGAACATTCTTTTTTCTATAAAACAACAGCTGGGATGAAAAATGTCAATGCACTGAGGCTCATAGGTGTTCTGCAACTCACTCATACTAACTGTTCATATTAGCCTGCATTCTATGTTACTTAGTTCAACAGTAACAGCCTCCTCTGAGTTTCCACATTTTCACTTGCTTTTGTCAGCAGCTATATGAGTGTGAAGTACTTAAATTAATATTCAATTTATTTTACATGCAATAGAAGCCATCAAGTTAGGCACTATATATGCACAGTAAAAAATGAGAATACTTCCTTACTAGTTCAGAATAAGCAAAAAAAGGGCTTAACAGAAGTGCCTTCATATTTGTAATGAAGAAGTACAATTTAATGTTAATTGTTCCAGAGCCAACAAGTGTGATGGCTTTCAGAAAGGCTTTGGAAATCAACAAAATAATAAGGTTCCTGGCACATTATCCCTGACGAAGCCTTGAACTAACTGATCTGTACTTACACCAGGTAAACTGGGAAAGTGCAACCTACTGCCACCTAGGTACAGATATCTTGATTGCTGAACTTCCTAGGAGTCTGGGCTAACGGAGTGGCTCCAGAATCACACAGCCTCACAGATCTTTGGAGTTTTGAAACAAGATTGTTAACGAACAGCACAATGTGACACTGCAAAAGACTCAGCTACCATCTGAGGCATCACAACAACTTCACAGTTAAGAGAAGAGCTCTTGGAAAAACTGAAGGTTTGGAACAGTTCTCAAGCTTGTAGGACAAGTAGCATGATCTCTGCCTTCAGTGTTTTTGTGGCTAGTCAAACATTTCCCTTGAACTCATACCATCAAACTTCTATCAAGAACACTTACAAAGAGGCTTGAGACACTTCTAGTGTCATAAACCACCTGTTCATTCATCATAATCTCTGGGCACCAGGAGCTTTAATAATGAAACCTTAATTTCAGTTGTTACTGTTAAAGTCGTCCTGTTTCTGATTATGTTATCATCCATACTTACAAAAACAAATCGACATATTTGTATTCTGTTTGTGTGCTGTGGAGCTGTCATTTTCATCTTGCTAGTACCTCCTTTTGCTTCCATGACAAAATTTTCCTTCATTTTTTCAGCTTGCTAGTGCTCTGCTCCAAATTTTAGTTGTGAGCGTTCCTACTCTCCCTGCAAGAGGGCAAACCAGAACAGCTCAAGCAGATTGATCCATAGCTTTACAGAATTTCAGAACGAAACACCAATTCACATTTTTATCAGCAAAGCCTTTATTTTTTTTTTTTAATGTGAAGGCTTCCTATGAGCCTAGTACTTCTAACTTGTCTCTAGAAGCTCCTTCTGTTGGAAGAGCAGAGAATTCAGTGTGTCACCAAGTACGAAGTAGCTATATGAGAAGAGGCTTGCGCAAATGGAGCAGAACTCTAGGAC
>NW_010158634.1:0-26779 GCF_000695765.1 Mesitornis unicolor | reverse complement strand
GAGGTGAGGCTGACCGGTCTGTAGTTACCAGTTACCAGATGTCATCAGTAAAGTATAAGTCCAACGGGATCTTAAATATGTTAATAACCTGTCTTCTATGTTTGTATTACTCAGGCTGTGAAATTTGAGCCATATCATGACAGCGCACTAGCCAGATTTCTGCTAAAACGGGGTTTGAGAGTAAGTACTTTGAAATACAGCCAACTTATGCTAAAGTTGCTGGCATTATTAAAACCCTTTGTTGAGAGATGCGTGCTGATTGTAGTGTTTTTCTTTACCTCTAGAACAAAAGAATTGGTCACTTCTTGTTTTGGTTCTTAAGAAGCGAGATTGCCCAGTCCATGCATTATCAACAGAGATTCGCGGTCATCCTGGAAGCCTATCTTAGGGGCTGTGGAAAAGCAATGCTACACGATTTCATGAAGCAGGTTCAAGTAATTGAATTGCTGCACAAAGTCACAATGGAGATAAAATCAGTGTCAGCAGAAAAGTATGATGTAACTTCTCAAGGTATTTACTAACAGGTGTTTCTTCATTTGTAATAATATTGGTTTTTTCTCTTTGGGTGGGAAAATCTGAGCAGCAAAGTGTACTGTTTATTTAGAAAATTCATGGATAGATTACTGTCAAAGAACACCATTACTACTGCTTATAAAGTGTCAGGGTAAGTTGATAGTGATTGAACCAATAATACATTTGTTTGCTCATTCCTCCCCAGAGAGAGGGGAATATCAATATTATAGACACCCATTATGTTCCCATGCTTTGACTTATCTTCTTGAACCTCACACCATGCAACTGGGAAAGTTAAGTTCTTGTACCCTTAGCTGAATACAAGCACTGAAAAAAGAAACAATCCCGGGACACAAATATTAACTGGAAATGAAGAGACAATGTGGCACTTGCCAAGAAACACAGCCTTACTCTAGGCAGTCATTAAAAGACTTTTGGCAAGAAGACAAGGGAGGAGCTCAGTACGGCCTCTGCAATGCCACAGAAGTAGCGGTTGGATCAGCAGTGAATGTACAGAGCACATCTTTGGGGTTTGCAATGCATTGAATCGGAGTCCTGGGAGACACAGATGTGGTCTTGTTATTTCTGGTTCCTGTAAGCACTGCTTTGGAAGCCACAGCAGGGTTTTGCAAGGCTTGTTTACCTCTGGGGTTTGCCTTTCTTCCACCCTCCCCCCCCCCCCCCCCCCCACCACTTCCTTAAAAGCTTGTTTGTCATCGTTGCTGTTCGTTGCTTGGTGTTGGGAGTAAGTCCGAGAAGATACATGACAAGATCCAAATTCTAAAAGCTCTAGAGAGACCAGCTCTTCCTATGGTCAGCCTGGTATTTTCTAGCCAGGAAGTCCTCAGTTCGGAAAGCCATTCCACTCTGGTTATGCAGACATGGCCGTGGTGGTCTTTCAAAAGAGATTTGAAGGAAATATGCATTTATTCTTCAATATATAAGGTAATATCAGTTACTTTTCCACATAGTGTAAGTTAGGGGACTTACTGAATCCTTCTATAAAATATTATTTCTAAACAACTTTCTAAAATTTATCTTAAAATGCTCTATGATCTTAATATGTTTGGTCAGAATCCCATGTTTTGGAAAGAAACTTTACAGCCTTGCAGATGTACATGTCTGTAACAGCAGTGGTTTCCATAATACATTATCTTTGAAGAGTATGTGGGCAAAGAAGAAAAGTTTCAAGGGAAGGCAATCACATTAACACCCACCAGGTTTTGAAATTAAAGAATCTTTGTATGTAACGTACAGCAGAACATTGAAAGATGACTTATATAATTGACATTTTCACTGAATAAGGCTTCCTGAAACTGTGGAGTGTCATACTAATGCTATATCTAAGTTAATTTATTCTCAGATTATTGAGGATGTGATTTTTCTTACAGGCACCCTCTACTTCTTACATTTTAAAAAATGTATATCCTAGAATTTCTTCTTTATTTTATTACTTCATTTTTCCCCCATAATTTCTAATGTTCATAGTTGTTTATATTTTCAGTCTGAATTTTTCAGACTGTTTCCTTTCATTCTGCCATGAACCCGTATCTAATTCTTGCATATATTTTTTCTTCCTCCAGCATTTGTAAATTTTTTAAAATAATAAATTCTTTCCTGTTAGGTCCATACTAGTCCAGTAGCAATCATGGTGTCAAAGTGTTTCTTTAACTTTTTAGGTAATCTTTTTGCTTATATTTGAGCATAATGAGCAATAATAAATAAGCAAATTCTTAAGATCGTAATATTACAGCTTACATAGGATTATCTGCTTTCATCACCACTGTTAGATGATTTGTCTTCCAAGAATGTCTCTATGCAGCTGTTTCTTCTCTTCAAATGCATAGCACTTTGTTTCTAAGCCAGATCAACTTGAAATTATTTTAGCAAGCACCTTCTCTTGCGTTTTAAAATCAGCAAATTCCTAATCTTTACTAGCTTCAATGGGTTGGCATACAATTTTCAAATTACATTACATTACAATGAAGAGACTTACTGAAGTCAACCTAGATTTGTCTAGGAAATCAAGTTACATTTTAGAAAGCTGTTTTATGACCCAAGTTATTACAACCTAAGTGGTTTTTTTGTTTGATTTGGTAATATAATGGTAGTATGATTTTTGGTTTTGGTTTGTAGTATAATGCATACTGTTCTAAGCTGAAGATTCAGAAGTTTGAGGTTTAATGAATGAAAAGATTCAGTTTACATATGTACATTCAAATTCTTGTTCATATAAATATACAGCAAATTTCCTTCTTTATGGAATGTGAGATTAACAAGGCTGCACTATGAAACCAGGTTTAGGAGAATAGGAAATTCAGTATCTCTATACTTGGGAGTCCTTATGATTACAGTGTAATTGACTCCAAGAATTCAAAAGCTATGAGTTTGTCTGCAAGAGCAATGAGGTAGGTCAAAATAATACTGGAAAATGCGAGGTGCTTTTAAATGCCGCCTCTTTCTGAGCCTTTAGGGTAAATAGTTCAACGTTTCCTTAGCAGTTATAAGGGCAAAATATTTCTTGGTGTGTTGTACTCTGTTTTGTTTTTAAATGAAAGGAGGCATTTTAATGTCATCTCCGGAGTCTTCAAAAGAACGCCAAGCACTGTGCAGTGCATCTAACGCTGTGTGGAGGACATGTGACTTGTGAGGTGCTTGAAGACTTTACCTTTGGGTATCTGAAACAGCCCTGACCATTAATAGTGCAAGTTAGAGGCTTCCTCCATTCCTCAAAGCAGGAGATCCTTGAGGAAAGCAATTTAAAAAGTAGCTAAGCAGAGGAGGTTATTAGCTAAATCATGATGCTTAAGAAGCTTGATTGCTTGTAACTTTTTTGTCTTCCAACTTTTGATTTCATTGTGTTTTCTTACTTGTAATTGCAGTTATTGCACAGCTGAGACAAAAACTTGAAAAGCTACAGAGCAGCAAACTTCCAGAAAGCTTTAGAGTTCCATATGATCCTGGGCTAAGAGCAGGAGCCCTAGTGGTAAGTGTATTCTGAGTTTCTACAAATACTTCTTGAAAAAAAAGATTAAAAATCTCCAATTTGCAGTATCTCTTATTTGGTGAAAATTTTGCTGGTATGTCTAAACGTCTTATTTCACAGTGACTATGATAACATTTCATGTAAGTTTTTGTTCTGAAAGCTATTAGCAATTTTCTAAATGTAATGACATGCCACCATGCATTAAAAAAATGCAACAACGCTTAAAATTCTAATCCTTAAATGCCAATTATGATTCTTCCATTAGTTTAATCCAGGATTTAATCAGGTAATTGAGTTTTTTACATTGAAGTCCTGTCTAAAACTGGGTTATCTGACTTCAGGGGCTTTGGGATATTCAGTTTCTGTTCCTCCTGTTATTGTGTCTATCTTATCCTGATTCATATCTGTCATCAAAGTTTAGGTCCAGATCGTCATCTTGTTAACAAAAATGTCTACTTTAGCTATTTCTGTTTTATCAGTATCTCTATGTTGCTTTTATTAGGAAGTACAATAAGATTTTGTTAGAAATATATTGAGAAACAGTTGTGTTTTTCTGTGGAGCTTCCTCCAGTTTTGTGGTGAGTCTGCAGTGGCTTATGTCGACTCATACGTTTTGCAGAGTTGAAAACAAGATTAATAAATCTGCAAATGTGTAGTGAAAGGGAATTGGCTCATGCCTCTGCTGTGCAATGTGAGGTTTGAGTAAAGCTGCACAGTGAAGATCCTTGGGTTCACTTGATGTGCAGCAAGGAACCTACAGGAAAAGTCCCTTGATTTTTCCCTTAGCTAAGGACAGCCAAACCATCTAACCTAAGGAATTGCTGAATAGTATTCATTTGGGTAACTGATACTGGTTGTCTAGGTCTGGCCATGTTTCTGTTAAATAAACCTGTGCCTTGATAGACAGTCTATAGGCTGCTCTGTCTTCAAGCTGAGAGGGTTAAACACCTCCCAGCTGGGCATGACTGTGGAGTACTGTCAGTACCGAAGTCAATTCAAACATTGTTTACTCAGAAATACAGAATTTGTGGTGTCCTAAATATAATTTTCTTGATTGCATTTCTCTCTCTTTAGTCTTTGTGTACAAAAATCACCAACTGCTTGACAAAAAGTGGATTTAATAATAAAATAAAGGATCTTTCTGGATTTTCTAGTTTTCCTTCACTTAGAAAGTATTCAGCTATGCCAGGACCTTCTGAGATTAAGGAAGCAATAGATTTATACGGGAAGGTAGCTATGTCCAAGAATAGATGGGTTAAAGTTTTTTTTCCCCCAAACTACACAAACAAAAATATCTGAGATAACAAACTGCATTGGTAAGCTTTCATTTCATCTTCATTCTAGCAAGTGCTACTTGTCCATAATCTTCAAACTCTGAAATCTGAGTAGTCTAAACCAAATATTAGAAGCAAAATCAGTGTTTCTAGTAAGTTCAAAGATTTAACAACTTTTTTTCCTTTTTTAAAATAAGGATGGTAAAAACTTTTGTGTTTTTAAACTACAAACTCAGAGCCTCAATCGATAAAACATGAATATTCCAAAATACTCTTCTCTGATGTCATCGATTCTGTCAGCTCTCAAACACTAACGTGCAATTGCTTTTATAATTTTAGATGGCTTTATTGTGCATAGTAATGTTTAACAATGAATCTAGAATAAAGTATTGCATACTACAGTTGTATTAGACAGAATTAGTTGAGAAAACATATGAAATAATGCAATTTCAGTAGTTTCAGTGCTGAATTTCTCAAGATTAAAAATGTAATAAAACTAAATAGGGAATTTATTTTCTTATTGTATGAATTATTATGTTAAATTAGTTTCACAAATGCCATTTCCCCATAGATTTGAATGATTGGCTAAGGGAATTGGATCAAGTAATCTGAAATAACTGCAGTTACTGGAAGTCACAAGGGTGGAGGGTGAATGATGTGGTGAATTGCAGTGGACAGTGATTATGTTCCCATTTTACAAAGGATCTGTCGGAGTGCTGTTGTGAGGGTCCATATTCTCCAGTTTTTTCAGAATCTCTTATTCCTCATTTAAAAGGGCTTTTTTTTTCTGTCTGAAGCAGATTTACAAGCTAAATCCAGTCAGAGAGTCAAGGCATGCTTTTTCCTTCATCAGGGACAGTGTTAAAAAGTTGTGCAGGTTCAGTGAGCAATCTTTCTGTGGCAATCAAGTGCCATACCTTACATGTGCTTTCAGTGTGTTTCTTGTGATATAGCTCACTGGAAGTTGGTAACCTACTCTATAGCTGGTGTGTGAAAAGGTTAGTTGTGTTGATGTTGGAGTGCAATGGCTTGCAGGCAATAAATGTGTCTTTTGCAGATAGAAAAATGTAAAGTAATGGCATCCAAGAAGAAACCCCTCTGGCTTGAGTTTAAGTGTGCAGATCCAACAGCTCTGTCAAATGAAACCATAGGCATAATCTTCAAACATGGAGATGACCTTCGTCAGGACATGCTTATTTTACAGGTATGATAGCTAAAATGTATAAAGTTAATAAAGTGAATATTTTAGAATATTTTAAAATCAAAGTGGTATATTCCCCTACACTGGTCAGGTTTAAGTTAGCTTGACAGGGTGCTGACTCACCTCATTTCAACTATACTTTTACCTTGAGAGGTTCGACTAGATGATCCTGGTGGTCCCTTCCAACCTGGTATTCTGTGATTCTATGATTCAGAAGTGTGCCTACCTTTTCTTTACTGTCCTTTTTGAAGGCCCCTTCCAGCCCAAAACATTGTATATTTCTGTGATACGAAATACGAGGTTGTCGTTTGTTTTTTAAACAGCGTATGGTAAGGCTGACATCAAAATGCATCTTCTTTCTTGTACTACAGTTTTTTATGTGAGTGTGCTGTGGTTAAACCCTGGTAGGATGGGGAAAGAGGAAAGGAAGAGTAAAAGCAAGAGAACTCGTGGGCTGAGATAAAAGCTGTTTAATAAGCAAAGGAGAAGTGGAAGAAGGGAGAAAAACAAGCAGTGCAAAGGCAATCACTCACCACATCCCATGGGTAGAGCAATGCCCAGCCAGTTCCTGCGCAGAAGATGATTCACCTGCCTAAGCTCCTTCCTCTCTGTTTTATCACTAAATGTGATGTTATTCAGCATGGGGTATTTCTTTGGTTGGTTCAAGTCATCTGCCTGGTTGTGTCCCCTCGCAATCTCTTGTTCACCCCCAGTCTATTCCCAGTGGGACAGAGTGAGAAACAGAGGCAGCCTCGATGCTCTTCAAATGCTGTTCAGTGCCAGCTGGGACGTCAGTGTGTTCCCAGCACTGCTTTGGTCACCAGCCTTAACCATAGCACCATACAAACTGCTCTGGAGAAAATTAACTTCATCCCAGGCAGACCCAGCACATACTGTTACCCTGCTTTCTTCTGCCATGTGCCATATGTACTTCACATTTTGGTGTTCTAGAGAAAGTGCAAGATGGCCTGTTTATCTGATGAAGCAGTTTTATCATTTATTTATGCAATGGGTGAAGTTGCAAATGAAAAAGAAATTGGTAGGTAGCATGACTCTAGTAATATTTAAATGATTGTTCTGACAAACTGGCTTGTTAGCACTTTTGGGGATACTTTGGGACCCACTTGCTAATGTTTTCAATCTCAGCTCATGTAAAAATCATACAAAGTATTTATTAAAACTTTATTAAGCAGTAGAGACTGCCTGGTCTTAGGACAGATGAGGAAATATAAACCCTGGTTCTGTAACTGATAATTTTAAACAGCTACACACTTTCTGTATTTATCTCTTAATCTGTAAAATAGACAAGTAATTTTAGCCCCATCTCAGGAGTCTGGGTAGTGTTATTTGTGTGAGTAGTAAGTAAAGTCCAGACAATTTGAAGTAACTTAGCGCATACATTTGGTTTTGCCAGATTCTTCGAATTATGGAATCCATTTGGGAAGCAGAATCCTTGGACCTCTGTTTGTTACCGTATGGTTGTATTTCTACAGGGAACAAAATAGGTATGTGATCACACTTACTATTATTAGCAATTCAAAATTACACCTTCTGTGAGCAGTCTTCAGTTGCATCTTAGCAATGGTTTCTGGCCTTTTCATGGGTTTCTTGCAACTGCTGCACCAACTTAGCTGACTGTGATTCCTGTGCATGTCCATCTATTTGGATCCTTGTCGTGGTTTAGGGCTGGGCCAGCTGCTAAATCCTGGACAGATGCTCTCTATTAACCCCTCTCCCCTCCCCAGAAGGAAAGAGAAAATAGAATAAGGCAGAGAGACTTTACAGGTTGAAAAATAAAACTAACAGATTTAATGAAACAATAATACTAATACTACAGGATAATAATGTAAATAGGAAAATAATGAGATATATACAAATATATACAAAAATATATACAAAGCCAATATAAAATCCTTCTCCCACCCTCTCCCCAATGATGAATACGTCACCAGAGGCTCTGCGAAGCTGGGCACTGGAAAAGTCCCAGACCAAACTCAGCAGCAGGTGGGAGCAGGATGCAGAACACACAAATCAGGATCAGAGGCAGATGAACCAGCAGGGTTCCGCTCAGACCTTGGCCTCTGCAGGATCGAGACAGATGGAAGGGTCCCAGCTGGAAGGACTCCAAGATGGAAGAGGGGTCGAGACCCTCGTGATCCCTCGGCTTTATACCGAGTATGACGTATGTGGGATGGAATACCTAGTTGGTCAGTTTTGGGTCCAATTCTCCCCCCTAGTAGGCGCAGACACGGCACTCATGGTGAGACAACTGACCTTGAGCATAGCTTCTAGCAGCACATACTGGAAAACCAATGCCTTTAGTTTCAGCAAGTTCAGCCACTTAAAAGAGACTGAGCTGAAAAGCAAAATCACTAAATAGAAATTTAGTTCTGTTTAGCTCAAACCAGGACAATCCTGCTGCAAGTTTGTCTTTAAAAACAATATTTGGTATGAAAAAGCAGCAAAAGTGAGTGAGTTATTCAAGATGTGTTTTAACATGCTTATAACAATAAAACAGAGAAGAGTTAAACTAGCAAAACATTTATGTTTTCCTGACGTAAAGATTCATGCTCTGTACATAGAAGCAACAGCATTACTTAACAGGATGCTCAGGCACTTTCTTAGTGGGCATTAGTTCCTGCAGCACAGATGATCTATTTTCAAGGATTCATGGTGGGAGAAATCAAGTAGTTGCTTACAAAGCTTCTGGAGAACTGTGTGATGGTTTGTAGAGCAAGCCAATCGGCTCTGTCAGAGTCCAATTACATCCAGAAAGGCCAAACTGATGTATAATTTATACATCCTGATAGCTCCAAACTGACTCTTTGTGGTTTGATTTGCATATATTATGTACCCTAGCACATCTCCATTGCACAGTTTCCCAGTATCCAGATAGTACAGGATTAACTGTAGAGTCAGTTTTGCTGAGCAGTTGTTGAGTGATTGGCTGGAGGAAAAGTTCCTCAGTGTTTAAAAATTGGCCATGCCCAAATGCAGCTATTGTGCTGGAAAAAAGTGCCTTGGCCGGTATAAACGGTGTATCAGTGAGAGAGATTAGCAAGTACAGCTCTGCTATTTACTTAAACATTGAACGTGTGTAAAACTTAGGAAGTTTGTTAATTCCTGTCATCGTTGTAGCTGGCAGTATGATAATAACTGCATGGATTGATAAAATAATAATATAAATGTGTCTCCCATGATTTTTAGTTCTTTTCTTTTTCAGCAATATATTCTACGTTATGGATCGAAGAATAATGAACTGAGTCCCAGTAAAATTAAGAACTCTTTTTAGTATATATCTGTAATGTACTTCCTCTCTAAAATACATTGCCACATAAAATTTTATCATCTTTTCTTTTGGCTTGAAGATATCTTAGCAATGTGGAAAGCCCAATCTCACTGATAACATACTTGGTAGTGTGGCACAAGAAAATTTCCTTTCTCCTAACATAGCTGTTTTAAAATTAAATAAACTTCATTGATAGAATTCTAAATGGAGGAAGGTGGAGGAATTCTGCCAGCGATCCTAGTATTTTTATATTCAAGTTACAGACTTCATGATACTTGCATGAATTCCTAACTGACTCCCCATTCTTTTGTCTGAAGGAAATAATTGTTTAATTTCCTATATGCATGGAGTTGTAAGAATTTAGCATCCTTTCAGCACCACAGTAGGGGCATAGTTAATCACATAAAGATGACTGTTCAGTTTGCTGAGAATACCTGCAGCCTACATTAGTAATACCCAATGTGAGACACTTTGATGTAGAGCTTATGCTTGTTTGGAACAAAACCAGAGAGTAGTGGCATGCAAATATTCTTTCACAATATTCGTATGTGGTTTTCTTCCAAGCTGCTTCTTCCCTCCCTCTTAATATTTCCCTGGAACTGGGGGCAGTTTCTGTGTGTTGACACAAGGACATCCCATCCTACGCTGAGCACAGGGAAACAGCCAGGTGTCCTACACCTGGGACTGGCATCTCCTGTGAGGAGCTTTCTCAGTCTGTGGAAGACATCTGCAGTTAATGCAGTTTGCAGTTTTAGAAACATCCATCCTCTCCACTGCTGCTGCAAATAGACCTCTGTAGGAGGAACTTTCTCTTCTATGTATCGCTGGTAAAAGATCATACCCTATTCTTTCTCCCTTCCACACGGCCATATGTTCCCAGCTCTGCAAGGCAATTATCACTACTTACTATGCTGCATCACTGCCAAATTTAGGAAGTTCAAGCTGGCACTTAATATGTGTCACATGCTTTAGTACCACAGATCCCTAGAAACACATAGCGTAGTGCATTTACTGCTGCACTTTCTCCCAGTTGAATAGAGCCCAGCTGAGGTCCTCTATCCCAGTTACTTAAATTTTCTCTAGGACTAACCATACCTTCAGAGAGGCACATCTTTATTTAGAAGGATTTGCCAGTAGAGCTGTACTATTCCAGGAAATAGGGTTTTTTACTATGATACCTTTAAAGTATTTACTTGGGCAAAATAAACTGCGCAACATTCTGCGTAGGTTTTTTATCACTCTTTTGGCAGTGCAGTGGGGAATGATAAGCTGCTTTGAAATCTGAGGACTTTTCACACTGTTAATCAACATAGCTGTTTAAATGCAAGAGGAAGCAGGAAAAGCCTCCTGCAACAGCTCCACTCCCCTGGAACCAAGAGCCTGTTGGCCAGTAGAGAGAGATTTGTGAGCACAGGCAGGGGAGGCCTCTTCAACAGCTGGGATGTGATCTGGAGCTTGCTCCCAGGAGGAAAACAGCAGCTTGACAAACACAGACCAGAACACAGGGCTTTTTGATTTGGTGGTGTTGGCAGTGGATTTTGGAGGTCATATTTCCGCAATAGTTTAATTACAAACAAATCCAGGCCACTGGCAAGACAGAAGAAATACCTCCAGAGGGTGTTCATCCATGAATTCAGCCATATGTGGAAGGCAGGAGCAGAAAGATTACAGCATTGTTACTCTGTTACTGAAAAATTTGCACATAATTCAGTAATTGCAAAAGGGTAGGACTGTGAACTGAGAGAAATTAATGTTTCAGAGACAGAGTCAAACTGAAACCAAATCAGAAACTGCTTTGAATCACTTTTGGGAGAAAGGGATATTTTTTTGAGCTGGAGTTGAAGTCCAGCTTCTACCTAGAAGACGCTGTTGAACTTGGACCAGCAGAAGAAAATATAACATTTCCAGTTACCACATGAGTTCAACTAAAATCTGACCTTCCCCTATACAGGCCTGCCCAGTAGGAGGGCAGACTGCGTTTGCTAGTCTGGGCTACAGTGCAGAGTTGTGTTGCAGCCTCTGTTTCTGTTTTTTTCTCAAGCTTCCCCTTTGTCATCTACTATGTTAGTGTGGAGAGTTCAGGTCCTTGTTTCTGGACCATATTGCTATGATCTGCTGATTTGCCTTTGCGAAGATCTGTTCAGTTTAGAGACCAGCCTCTGGGTCCCAACAACCAGCGCTTTCCACCAGCAAGTCCAGTGCTATACCTCGCTGTTTACTGGTACTTCCTCAGATTTGTGAAGTTGGAGAGAAGCTCATGGGAGTGTGAGTGGTACCTGGGCTTCTGCAGGGGATCAGGACAGGAGGTACTTCCTTTCCTTGGGAAAAGCCTTGTGCAAGGCATCCCCACTCATCATGTGGTTCTTTCCATTTTAAAAGGTTTCACATTCTCATGGAGTAGTTTAGGAAGCCAGGCGAGTTATGAGTTTTGGCTGTTTTCAGCTGGGAATGAACAAGAACCACTGTTGCTTGTAAAATAAATTTCTGCTCACAACCCATGAAGTTCTGCAGTTGATTTTGAAATTTAATTTTGCATATTTTTAATATGCTTTGATACAGATTTAACAACTTCTAACTTCTTCCTTGTTTTCTGTAGGAATGATCGAAATTGTGAAAGATGCTACAACAATTGCAAAGATTCAACAGAGTACAGTTGGCAACACTGGTGCATTTAAGGATGAAATACTAAACCAGTGGCTTAAGGAAAGATGCATGATTGAAGAGAAGGTGAGTTCTTTGAATTTTTAAGTAGGATTTTCAAATGCACGCTACTAATTCAGGAGCACAGAGCCCATATGGTTGTGTTTGTGTTACTTATGTGAGTTTGAAAAATCCATTCATTTTCCCTGTACTCGGCTGCGAGTGTCTGTGAAAGAGCCTTTAGCATCCAGCTGGCAACCAAGCTCCTGAGAAACAAAATGCTTCAGAAATTACTCCTTTGTCAGTGGCATTTAGAAGTGATACATGAGGAGCAGATTGAAAGGACATGTAAGAACACTGAAAGGCAGTGTGGTTTTAGAGAATGTAAATACAGGTTTGAGTACTCACAACTGCTTTGCTTAGGTAGGTCCACTGACCTACTAGAGCTTTCTGCCAGCTTTTTTTCTCAGAAGCATGGATAACTGTGTGCTTATTTTATTTCTGCTAAGGGGTAGAGCCTGCTTGCACAGTACAGCGAGTGCTAACTCTGCTGTGCTGTGCTAACTCTGCTGTGCAACGGTGTGTTTTATAAGACAGTTTGTCGACAGAA
Organism: Mesitornis unicolor; assembly: GCF_000695765.1. Classification (NCBI taxonomy): domain Eukaryota; kingdom Metazoa; phylum Chordata; class Aves; order Mesitornithiformes; family Mesitornithidae; genus Mesitornis; species Mesitornis unicolor. The sequence continues at coordinate 14,266 of NW_010158634.1, read as the reverse complement.
AAGCATATGACTTTGAGAATGACTGAATTTAGTTTCTAGCATTGAATCATTTAACATCTCTAAGATGTGTTTTTAGTTTCAGGCAGCTGTGGAAAGATTTGTTTATTCTTGTGCTGGATACTGTGTTGCAACCTTTGTACTTGGAATAGGAGACAGACACAATGACAACATTATGATTACAGAAACAGGTGAGTTATTTTTTGAGAATTTTGTAGAAGATGACAAGACTGTCAGTACTTCACTGACTTTATCTTTTATTTTAATAAATAATGCATTTAACAATGAAGACACAATCCAGTTCTGTTAGCAATGCTTACAAGTTCAGGTCCTCCTATGACATTGAAATGTATTGTCACCCGTTTTTGTCTTCATTTAGGCTCTAGATATTTATCATTTATAATGTCATTCTTTACCAAGGACAAATTTGCTGCAAACTAAGTCGTGAGGAATGTAAAATTATTTTTTGGGGTCTAGATCTAAGAGCTAAAAGCCAAAAAACTCTAAAAAGCTTACAGCTGTTCACCTGTCTGGAGTGTGGATGTGGTTCTGACGATGTTCAATGGAACTGTATCTGTGTCAGAATTCAGACATTACTGAGCTATTTTCACTTCCGAGGAACATAATTGCTTTATATACATCTGTAAAAAATACTAGAAAATAAACGTACATGGAGTGTATTGGTTTTGCTACTGTAGTGTGTGGGATGGTTGCAATCTTCCTGAAAGAGCTGCATTTTGTTTGTATTACAAACTTTGGGAATTGTTTCTGCAGCTGCACATTGATTCATCCCTAATTTTACTTACCTGTGGAAGCCCCAGAACAAGCTGTACATATGGAGGGGTTTTGTTTGGTCTGAGAAATTTACTTCCAGTTTCATGATCTTCTTGCTTCATAATGCTAAGAGACAGAAAATACTTTTGGGCTCAGTTAGAAGGCTGTATATTTAATATTAATCATATTATAGTTAAAGTTTTACCAGTTGAAGGCTAGAGTGAAGTACTCTGAAGGCAGAAATGAGCTAACTGACGACTACAGTAGAGAAATTCACCAGAAGTCCTTGAGGAAAAGAAGACAAAGAAATGCTTTAATTTCAATGTTGTATATAATACAATGCTAGAGCCCATTGGCAGAAAATGTACCACTATTAGAAATCTATGTTTTTAAGTAATCGTACTCTTCTATCCTTACATCTTGGCTGCCAGTGAAAACAATAAAGTAATGTGAAGAGCAGAAGCGCACTCCAGGCCTGTGGGTGTAGCGATCCTCAAAAGGGGCGTTTTTCATTGCTTTTCTGGGACCTGATACCCTGCTACAATCTCAAAGTTATCCACAGGGTGACAGAGCAGACTTACTCTGTACAGTACAAGGTTTAGAAATGGGTAATGTGGGTCTGTGGGGAAGAAGCCAAGGAACTGGATACGCCAGAATCCCATGCATGTTTGAAACATAATCTGCAAGCCTTTTCCGTGAAGTGGTGTGCTGGGAGCTGATTGTTACGAATCTAAGGCACCAGCTTTCCTTGGTCAATTTTTGAAAAGCTGTGAGTGTATGTTTAGAAAATACAGCAGTTCTATCAGGTTTTTAACAACTGCCAAAGATATATAAAATGTAACTTTGCTAAGAGGATAGAATTCTATATTTGAAAAAAAATTAAAAACGGTCTTTTCTGCTGAACTGCAGAGTGATCATATATACCTCAAAAAAGAGGTTTTGGAATTATTGTGAATACAAGTAAAGTGTTCTTTGCATTTTATTGTATTGGAGCCTAACTGACTTCTTCTTCTTTTTATGAAGGGAACCTTTTCCATATTGATTTTGGCCATATTCTTGGGAATTATAAAAGCTTCCTTGGAATTAATAAAGAAAGAGTTCCTTTTGTGCTGACTCCAGATTTTCTGTTTGTCATGGGGACGTCCGGAAAGAAGACGAGTCTCCATTTCCATAAATTTCAGGTAAAGAGTGAATATCTAGCTGCAAATCAATTAAGCAATGTTTTTTACCCTCTGAAATGAACATTAGTGCCTTATTTTCAAAGGTCTAGTCTCCTGGATATTATGTTATGAAGTTTACTGAATTATAATACAATTCCAGGATATTTGGGACCAAGCTAAGAGCAAAAATTATCTGTAGGATTATGGGAACTAGAATTCAAACATCTGCAAAGACGCATTGAAATGCTTCAGTTAGCAGCAGACAGATAGGCAGTCCTGTCTTTGTTTCTTGTCTTGACTGAAAATACTTCAGTATTTGTGCAATTAGAGGAGACGCAGCGCACCAAGCAGAGCCTTCTGTGTGGTACGAGCAGGCGCAGGCATCTCTTAGCTGGCTTTGCCAGTACTGTTCCCTCATGTTCAGGGACTCGGACCACTGCATCTGAACAGAAATCTGCAGTGACCCTGAGCTACGTCAGGTTCTGGCTGTGTGAAGTGGATGGACTTAGTGCTCTGAAAGAAAAGTGTGGTGTTAAAAATCTATTCTGTAGCAGCTTCTGTTTGAATTTGAGCCCCTCTGAAACAGTTGCAATTTTTCAAGCTTCTGCAGGACCTGGGCGAGGAGGGAGCAAAGCAAAATACGGTTTGGTATGTTTAATGAAATAGCTGAGAGCGTGGCTGAGCAGATAAATGGATGTCTGGAGTGATATTCCTGTGCTCATCCTTAGCACTTTAAATATAAGTGCCTGATTTAGAAAGTAGGTTCCCTAAAATACCAAAGAAAAAATCTCCTCCAGATTGTGAGTCAAAGCAAAAGCCTGACTTAGATGTTCTGGATTTCCTGTGTGTGAACCAGTCTGTCTGTCCTGGTAAGGAGTCTGGTTTTCTAACCTCAGTACCTAATTAAGGTTTTACTGTTGGGTAGAGAATATTTCCCTTTGAGCATATGCATGATTGTACAGCAAGTAACAAGGCAATCGTCATCCTTGAGCCCAGACTTCTGAAAGTAACTAAAGAACCAGGTGCAGTTTTTTAGCGTTTTGCATGACTAGCTTTATCACAGCACAGGTGTTTTGAAGGGGCTTGTAGCTCAAAAGAGGTAAGAGCAGGGTGGGTTTTGCTATGGGAGGGGAGTGCTGAGCCGTGCTCTTGGAGAAGGCTGTGAGCTGTGCCACATACGGGAAGGATGCTATTGCTGCAGCTGTAAGCCATGTGCAAGTGTGGAGCTGAAACACCACCTTACGAAATGCCATACCCCATATGAAAGGTACGTCCTTTCATAGGCAGCCTCTGTTCTGGAAGCAGAAAATAGTTGAAAATGTGAAATTGTGCTAATGTGGAATTGGAAGGGTAGCACCCTGGTAGGCTCTGCAGTGAGGGAATGTGTTCAATATACACGTCATCCAGCTTCTCAGAGAATGTCTGACCTTCACTTCAGCAGCCCAAATACCAAAAGCAGTAGGAGGTGATTTTGGTCTTAGCCTCTGTTCAATAAGCCGTGCCTTCATCACACAGTTCTGGGTTTGACTGATCACGCATTTTGTTACTCTGGTACAAATTTCTAAATGTTGCTACCGTGCCACTAATGCAGACAGTTTAGGAATGCAGTGATAGTGCCATTGTCATTTGCGCTAGTGTCATTAGCCAGATGAAAGGTGATTAATGGGCTTTACCTTTGTGAACTGTGTCTGTGGTATGTGACCTGGTCGTTGTAAGTGGGATAATTTAGACACAACAGTAATACTCTCGAAAAAATGTAAGTTCATGTACAGTTCTGCTATGTGAGGTACTGTTTATAAACTGCTATTCTGCTAGTACATTAAAAGGATTTTCTGTCTCAAAGACCAGTAAAATACAGCTAAAATACTTCCATACAAGTGAAATAGTAATACAAAGCAAGATCTGGATTGCGTATTTTATTGTAAAGAATATATGTTTTAATTATATAGTCAAAGTACAAAAATAAACAAATTTTCAGCTTTACTTTTTCAACTGGCTGGTTTCATCATGTTTCCTAATATTGAAGGATTCATTCAGTGTGCCTGCTGACTCATTCATGTATTAATGGAAAAGTCTCAGCCTTTATCCTTCATTAATTTTTAAGAGCATCTCTCATTAATTTTTACTTCAGCTCCATTAAAATAGGTTATACTTTAGAGAAATCCTTTGGTTTTTACAGGCTTTGGTGTTTTTAATATTTTAAAATACCTACTTTAAAAAAAGATATTTCTGTCACCTATTGGATACAGTCCATACAGGTGTGTTAGCCATAGCTCATACTGCAAGAGTCAGAGGAGGTTAATTAGACACATGATTTTGACCTATCTTCACTGCAGCAGAGTACAGTTCGTTATTAGTGAACTTCTAAATCTGTCGATGACCTGGCAACTTTTCTGAAACTAGCAATAAAGCTCTTAATCTAAATTTTGCTTCCCTTTTTGTTTGCATTCCTGATGGTTTAATGAAATTTAGATGCCAGAGGTTGTTCATGACATCACAGCAATGCTTAGCAGGAGATTTGCTCTCTTAAGTACGCACAACTTTTTCACTACTTACGTGTAGAAACCCTTGAGAGAGCCCCATCTAAAGATCTTCGTACTCTTTTGAGCTTTGTCCACCTACCTATTATTAGTTTCCTTAAAATTGTCTTTCCTAGTTTTTGCATTAAATTTTGAATGCATTTTTATTCATTGTATTTTTTTCGTTACTTTGCTAATTTGATAATACAGAGATCTGTATTTTCGGTACTAATCAAATTCTTCTGTAACATTTGTTTACAAAATCTCCTGTATTTGATTGTCAAATAAAGGTGACAGAAAGCAGAAGGGTGTACAATTCATCATTGAAAAATACTTACTTGTAGTGTACATACAGAGAAGAGATGATAACAGAACTTGGACACTTTATACTGTAAAGCCTGACCTTTAGGATATTAATGCTTACGACAGTTTCAAGCTCTCAAAATAATTATTCTGTATTGTCTATTGGACAAGAGGATTTTGGTTTGTATTCAGCTCCTCTCATTTTGCCTATGGCTTTAGATTAGTTAGCAGCTTTCTTCTTAATCCCGTGGTAAGCATCTACATATCCTTGACACATACGTATGTGTTATTTTTGGTTCTCTCTGCCTTTCTCAGAAGTGTAAAAATTAGTTTTCTTGGAAGATGTAAATTCAAAACTCCATTCAGTTCCTGTCTGAATAAATAACTGTAACAGACAGATACAGATTTTTCAAATCTTTTGATTTCCTGGAAGGACTGCTTTTGAGATGCGGTGATGCCACATTCTTGACTGCATAATTGTTTTTCTGCCTCAGACACCGGCAATAGTGAGATGCATCACCCATAGAGATACGTAAAACCTTCTTTGATAAAACTATAAAGAGCTTTCATCTCTTTCAAGGGGAACAAAACACACACTAACTCTTGTGACAAGAGTTCCGTGTTTGAAGATGATAATACATAAGTAGAATTTCTTTTTTTAATTATTTTTTCCCCTGGCATCATGGAGAGAAACTAATCCCCATGATAAGATGATGGTGTTTTCTGCTGTAAATTGTGCTTTGACCATTGCAATTTATCTTCTGCTTTGCTAGAAGAATTAACCTTGGAGTTCATAGGCAGAATCTTATTTCAGGACAGAATTTATTTGGAAACAGAGTGAAGGATTTAAGGACCCAGGCAATAGGAAAAAAGAAACCCTATAGACAGATCTTCAATGTATCACTTTGCTTCCGTAGCTTCTTCCTGACCTGTCTATTGGTTGTCCTGATGTTGCTGATGTGAACAGTGATAGATGTCCAGGTTATTCGTGCTCTTCTTACTGTTTCTAAGGAAGAGAAAAAACATACACCATGTAAAAAATAAATGGTGTTCTAGAGGACTGATGAGATTTGGTGGAGCTTTACATGAAAATATTTGGACTCCTTAAGAATTCTTTAATAAATTCATATACATTCGTGGAAAGGTTAATTTGAATATTTAATTGGGTAAAAATTAGCATTGCTTCAGCTTTGGTTTTAATAGCAACAACCTTCTTGGAAGTTTTTTTCATCTTTTTACATTACTGCATTGCAGGCTCAATTTAACTTTCTAATACATGGCTGATTTCTTCATTTCATTGTCTTCCTTATGATGTTATTTCTAAAAGTAAATGAGTAATAAATTTAATATAAGAAATAATAATTTAAGTTTATGTATTAGTTACTTAACATTAAGTATTCTTTTAAAAAGCATTGCATGTTTTTCCATGCTGCAGAAATTTCACTCTTCTAAAGGTTATGTTGTTAAGCACAAATTACTTATATATGGAAGTGAGAAAGCTATAAAAAATCTATGGAATCCAGTATGACAGTGCATAAACATAGAAGTCCTACAGCAAGGCAGTGTGCCTGAAAACTAAAGCTGTCAGCTGGAAAAATGTCTCAGAACACCAAGCCTGAAAAATCTTGTCCATTAAATAAGCCATCGCCTCTGCAAAGTTAATAGACATCTAAATGAAATGAAGAACAGTCAGTGGAGGTGATGCTTTATTCAGTATCACTCACCAGCCATGGTCTGTAAATAGGAACATCCCAATTGGAAGGGAAGACAGTGAATTATTGCTGTCTCTTTAACAGCCACAGCAAGAGATTATATGACAGGGAAATTAATTTGAAATTTTGGAGAAGCTAAGGTTCTATACTTTAGTAATTAATACAATATTATTAAAAAGAGCCTTTAGTTTGTGCAGCAAAACACAACTTGTTGCCCCAAGGTGTGGTGATGACTGAAGTAACAACGAGCGACGGGTGCAGAAGTTTGCTTCTCGTTTCCGCGCGGTGCACGGCTCTGTTGGGTCTCCTCTCTGACGTTCTCAAGTGGTTCAGTAGTGATGGTTAACGAGAGTCCCGTGAATCCCTATGCCGTCCCTCGCAGTTCACCTCAGTTAACAAAACATTCTTCTCTCTTGTAGGATGTATGTGTGAAGGCTTATTTAGCTCTTCGACATCACACAAACCTGCTGATCATCCTCTTCTCCATGATGCTAATGACTGGGATGCCCCAATTAACCAGCAAAGAGGATATTGAATATATCCGGGATGCACTGACAGTAGGGAAAAGCGAAGAAGATGCCAAAAAGCATTTTCTTGATCAGATAGAGGTTTGCAGAGATAAGGGCTGGACTGTGCAATTTAACTGGTTTTTACATCTTGTGCTTGGAATCAAACAAGGAGTAGAAAAGCATTCTGCTTAACGTTTTATATAAATTAACTGTGGGTGTGAATAGGAGGTTAGTGAATCTACATGTTATTTATGCATTTCGAATAAATGAGCAGTCAGAATTGCCTTTACTTAAATGGATCTTCTAAAAAGGAAAGGACTTTTGCTCTGCCCTTCTAGAAGATCTTCCTGCGGTTAGGATTTTTTTTAATACCTAATGACACTTCAAGTTGCTGGATTCTTTTATCTAATTGCTTTGCTGATGTGGCCTGCATTTTTTAGTAATAATTTAAGATAAATATGAAGGAGAAGCTTGAGTAAGATGATAGCCTGCAAATTCAAATAGAAAACCCTTATGACATTACCTCAATTGTTCTTGAGGGTCAAGCCCTTCAAGAGCAGAAGAATCTATTTAAAATCTATAGTTATACTGAAATCCCTGTAGGCAATTCATATCCTTCTCAGGATAGCCTATGCTCAAGTGTTCTTCACCCACATCCTTTTACCCCTTAACACTTTGTCCTTTTTGGGTTTTTAATATGTTGCCAGTAGAAAACAGCTTTGACTCTACCACTGGAGGAAATTATTGTAGCCTCCTGACATTCACAACTGAGCTCGACTGTCCCACCAGGAGAAATTCATAGTTACCTGGAGGTTCCTCAGGTTTGAACCTGAAATTCTGAAGGTTTAATTTTGAAAGGTTTTTTTAAGTGTACTTTTTAATGGGGAAAGTCCATATTTTATTACAGATTATATTCTTACTGTAAAGTTACTAAAATTCCACCTGTATAGTAAAAGCTTTATCGAAAAAGCAATGGTACTTCCTTATTCCTCAGAGAAAACTCCTTCTGTAAGAGTAATTGACATTTTACCAAATATTTGAGAAGCCCAAAGTTATTTATTCTTTGGTGATATATTTTCAGGATATACCTAGAAGAAATTCAGTGTAATCTTTGAAATTGTGTATATTTTGCTATTTATTTTTAAATTCCTTAAGAGACTATACTACTGAAAAGCTATTTATGAAAGAAAAAGAAATCCTTATCTTAAATTTCAATATTTAAACTTAAAAGAGGAAAAAATGGGCAATGTTAAATAGAATTTTAACTTCTGTATTGTAGGACACCTGCAAATCATTAAGTCTGCCTGTGGTAGGAAAGGAAAAACATATATAGCATGAATTAATCTTTGACTTGAATTACTATGGTATACTTCCTGCTAATTGATTTTGACCAAAGATAGAAGATGGCTTACAGGATTGCTTTTTTGCACTTGTGCCTGTGTAATTTCTTCTTTCATTGTAGTCTTACATGGGTTTTACATTTCATATAAATGATTAACTGAATGTTTAAATTCTGTTATCATTTGCTTTGATCATTTCACAGAACTGTTAAGATTTCAACTACTGCTACCACTGTTACTACTGAGTGTATTCTTGAAGGATTTTTAATGAACGTACTGTAATTGGTGTCTCAGTTATGAGATATAGCCAATCTATTCTTGAAATGTAGATGTTTAATTGGTTACTGTGCACAACTGCATTTTTTATGTATATGGTAGACTCTAGTTAAGGAAATCTAAGAAGTTAAAATGTAGAATAATTTGTTGTTCTGTTACATTATTATTCTGTAAAAGATAGGCTTAAGACTGTACTAAAATATAAATGGTGAATATTGTCTGTCAAATGACATTTTTAGATTTGTATTTTATAGATCTGAAATAAATTTACATGTTCTATTCATTTGATTATCATTCGTGAATAAGCAGCTCAGCCCAAAATACATGTAAATATTTTTTATCCAGTTACTTAAAGACTATAAAGTCTTAGTAAGAAATCATATTCAAAGTCCTCACTCAGAGGAGTTGTTTTAGTTCCATATTAATAACTCCGTGTGATGTCAGATACCTTAAATTTTAATAGTCTGTAGCATTAGAATTGCAATTATAATTGTGAAATGTGAACAGCATATTACGCCTTTCTAAGAGCATTTTATTAATTCCTGGTGTGTTCTATAAAGAAAAATCTGAATATTTTAGTAAATTCCTAGTTTTAAAAAATAAGTAAACCTACTGCTAACTCCAGCATGGGGAAATAAATGTTAAAACACAATTTCAAGGGACATGGCACTCCTGAAGCAAGCTCCATTCGCAGCAAAAGCTCTGCAAGAGGTCTGCACCCAGAGAAAAGCAGTTCAGTCCTGCACTAAACTTAGACTGATCATTTTTATCAGCAGTTTGCAATGTGCTGTTTGAACTGTCTACAATACTTGTTGCAGACACCTGAAACATCTCTGTGCTGAGCTCATTAGCAGATTCTTCATTGCTTTCCTTGCCCGTGGAGCCCACGGTTGGGCTGCCTGGGCAGTGCTACGCTGCCTCGCGCCTTCCTTTGAACACCCCCTCAGCGTCAGGCATTGGGCGTTTGCCAGCCTGACTTCAGGGAGAGCAGAGGGAGCTGCCAAGTCTCCTTTTTACCTACACAACAAGCCACAAGGCAGCTTACTGCCACTTTAATTATAAATAGCTGCACATTTGTACGGCTGATTATCTGTTGGCTTTCATGTGCCTCTGGAAACCTATACCCACAGCTGATTGTTTTCTGCCTAGGAAGAACACCGTAGAGACATGATGTGAGGCAGTCCAGCTTCAAGGTGGAGTGGAATGGTTTTTCAGGTGGAGGCGGGCACGAGCACACATCTGCCTGTCCCAGTGCAGAACACGGCTGTCGCTTTTGCAGCGGTGGCTGCATAGGCAAGGCCTGGGGAGCTGGAACTTGAGCATAGCCCCCACTGCCAGAGCGGGGAGCTGAACCACAGTTTCCTGAGTTTGGACCTGATGTCTTCCAGTGTGTAAACACACCAGCCCTTCAAAACAGCTGGTTTATAAGGGCTATAAAGCAGGAAATGTAAATGAGTCACTAACCACATTTTTCACAGGCTCTAACACAGGATACAGAGAGAGAAAATTTCTAAATTTTCTGAGTAGCTCTGAATTCTCATCCTTGTCTCCTGGTAGCCTTAAGACTATTTCTTGAAAATTATTTTTAAGGGCTGCTTTTTCTTTAAGCTGTATTATATTTTCTTGGTAGTCTAAATTCACATTACTACTGCAACTAACAGTGGAAATTTGAATCTATTCTTAGAGTCGGTGCCTCAGACCCGGTTGTGACTTGACGTATGCTTTGGCTCCAGCAAGATCAATGAGATGTTGGTTACCGATGAGTGTCCCCCAAGGCTCCAGCCTGATTATATTCCAGGATGGGAAGAGGAGTTGAAAGGGAGCTGAGGTGTACAGCATGGTTATATTTAGATCTCCGTTCAATACACCAGTTGCACTTGGTAGAGGTATTTATCATAAGCAGAATATTTACCTTATTTAACACATATTTGGCAGAATTTCCTCTAAAATGTGACCAATAATAAAGAAATACAGATGAGAAACTGACTGAAGAAGAATATCAGTGGAAATTAAGACTTATTTTAAAATGTGTTTTTCATTATGAACCTTTTTCACTGTCCACTGGCAGTGTTCTGCAAATCCACAAGTAGTCCCTAGGATTATGTAGATTACAGATTCTGTGCTGACAACTTTCTAACTCAGTTTGTGTAAAGTAGTCTTGAAAATAATAAATTATTAAAATTAAAATAAAATCATAGAATCATAGAATGTGTTGGGTTGGAAGAGACCTTTAAAGATCATCTAGTCCAACCCCCCTGCAGTAAGCAGGGACATCTTTAGCTAGATCAGATTGCTCAGAGCCCCATCAAGCCTGACCATCTACAGGGTCTGGTAAGCCCTTTGAGTATCCCAGTAATTCTGAGATACTCAGTAATAATCTGTAAAACACTGATGTGCTTTCATGAATCTTCTAATCATAACTCATACAATATATGTTGGAAATAGCACTCCAGAAATCTTCTGTTCTCCTGGTCAGAAATCTGAAGGAAGAGGTTCCTGCCATGCTCACCCCACTCCACATTTTGGGGGCAGAATTGACCAGAAAAGGTACTAGTAAATTTTTAAACTTTGTGGCACATTTACAGAAAATAAGAATCATGCTGGAGAGAAGAAAGCACTTTGTCTGCAGATACACCATTAATAATAAGGACTAATCAAAGGTACAAAGATGTGGTTATAACCATGTGAGGTTTGTACACCATTATGTCATTAGAGAAAAGAGGCATTGGTGACTGTTACAATACAACAAAGGAAGACGGTCAGAAGGACATGTTTTTTCCTGGCTTTCTGAGCCTCAGTGGGTGCTTTTACCCAGCAGGAGAGAGGCTGATGCCCTGCCTGTTGATAGCGAGCAAGTAGGCACTTGACAGGAAGAACTTTCCTTCCTGCCCCTGGGAACAGGGGTTTGTCATTTCAGAGGGTGCACGGCAGCACTTGGCACAGCAAGAGCCCTCCAGAGGCTGGAGAAGACGAGTAGGCAGTGTTGAGAAAAAGATGTACCATTTCTCAGGTGATCTCCTGGGATGTAAAAGAAGAGGCTGTCACTTTGGAAACAGCAGCAGCAGAGTGCCAGAAACACATGCCGGTTAAATTTAGCTAACAAAAGAGCCCTGTGTATGGCAGCAGTGCTATATCTAGTGTGTACGAGCACATCCCACACTTCAGTGCAGTCTCCCTGGTGTTCAGCATTAGGAGCCACCGTTTGCAGGCACTGGTCGTGCTCTCAAAGCTGCAGCGTCTATGGTCAGAGTTTGCCACCAATCCATGTATTAAGTGCATGAAGAAACAAATGGAAATGGACAATCTGCAGATAGCAGCTTTTCTTGGAAGGATGAACATTGAGTAGATACACAACATAAGAAGGTAAAAATTAAGGTAACAAAGAATAACCAGGCAAGATGCCTGAAAGTACAAAGAAAATAGAAATATTAATGGCCCATAGTACGGTTTTAAAACTACAGCTCAGACTTTGTACCAGATCATCCTTTGCCTCTGAATATATCTCCCTTTATCGAGACTAATTATCCTGTAAAAAGCTACAAGGGCTATGACTGTTTAATAACCCAGGCGATCTGCTGTCACAATGCAGTGTGTGATAAAGAGTTCATTTACAATTCAAGATACGACCAGAGCTGAATTTTGCTCAGAATATTTACCATTAAATTACCTGAGATTAAAAAAAAATCAAAGAAACTACTAGTCATGCACTTCTTCCTCAAATCAACCACAAGTGACTGCGTTTGGCATTAAACTCATTGCATGGGGAAGTTATTTCCCATCATGATGGAAATGCATTTTTCTCTGAAGCATTTAGAGCTGGCCCTATCGGGGACAGGATGCAGGCCTGGACAGACTCTGGCTGTGATGCAGGATGGCAGCTCTTCTGCTCGGCTGTCAAATGTCTCCACACAAAAGGATCTCGGGGAGATAAACAGATCTTCTCAGGAAACGCTCTCCCTCCAGCCAAAGTTATCCTTCATTTTGATGGAGTTCATGACAGCATCTCTGTTTTACAAACCTGCTTCTTTCCCACAGAATGTGATGTATTTTACAAACCTTATAAAACAGTAATTCTGCCTGCCTGGACAGAAAAATAACCAGACATTTCAGTAACTTTCAAGCAGACTGAAATGAAAACTCCCCAGGCAGGACCTTTCAGTCCAAGATGATGCCTCTTGCAAAGGCAGGCAGCTGTTCTTCATGCCACCACAGACCTTGTGTTCTAGGGAGATGCTAATTAGCTAAACACTTATTTTTCAGAGGACCGTCTTTGGGAATCTGGCATTGCAACAGCACACGGAAGCGAGGGTGAAGAGTAGCAAGGGACCAGAGACTTGAAGGTCCTGTGGAGACTGACATCAGCTATGTAGGAAGTAGCTGGCCACTGGATATAGGTGCATCTTTCCCAGGGCAACGGGGACCCAGTGGCAGCAGCCTTGGAAAAAATGGGTGTAGAAGGCAGAGTTTAAGAGCCACGATGAGCCGTGTGCTCTGGGAGTTTGAGGCGAGGGTAAGCATGTTGCACTGAAGGCCAGACCAAAAGCCATTTGATGACACATTCTGCCCCCATCACTCAGCTTTTCTGAAAAAGGAAAGGCAGACCCCTGACCCTCCATCTGAGCAGGGAACAGCACCACCCATCCCCCTTGAGGGCTCCTAGGGCACAGCCTGCACCACAACCAGAGTGCAGACCTTAGCAGGTAAGGTACATTACTGAAAGGACCCTTTCACGAGATTCATGCGACTGCTGTGCACAACTGTAGTTTGTTAACTCAATGTTAGTTAAGTGTCCCTCTCAGGGATTTGAGGAATGCATCTCTTGGAAGACTTTTTCCTAAAGTCTCATTCCCACTAGTCTCATTTTCTTATTCTTTCCCTGCTTTCTTCTGTAAATGCTAACATGAGCTCTTCAGAGATTAATGTGTGCTTAAAAATCCGTATTTATCCTTATATAAAATCTTGTTTAGCTTACCCTGTCTTCTGGATATCTGTATTCCCACAAGCCATCTAAACATAGACAACAATGTACAGCAATAGGATTTTAAAAAAAAAAAAGCGAGGACTGCTTTGACAGTGTTGTTAGCACTGGGAAAAAAGAACCAACTGTCTTCAAGGAGGCTGAAACACAAAAACCTCACCCCAAAGTGGAGATGAAAAAAACCCTAATTCATGAAGCATGTTTGTAGAGTGTTGACTTTTTTAACTTCCTTCTCTTCCTCTGTCATTGTGTGGAAGCACAATCATCTTATTCTGAAAAGCCAGCGGTAGGTGTGCACATGAACACATGCCTCTCAATGGCTGCTCCATGGTGTTACAGAATCACAGAATATTAGGAGTTGGAAGGGACCTTGAAAGATCATCCAGTCCAACCCCCCTGCCAGAGCAGGATCACCTAAACTAGGCCACACAGGAACACATCCAAGCGGGTTTTGAACGTCTCCAGAGAAGGAGACTCCACAACCTCTCTGGGCAGCCTGTTCAGTGCTCTGTCACCCTCACAGTAAAGAAGTTTTTCCTCATGTTCAGATTGAACCTCCTATGTTCCAGCTTGCACCCACTGCCCCTTGTCCTGTCATTGGCTGTCACTGAGAAGAGCCTGGCTCCTTCCTCCTGACACTCTCCTTTTACAAATTTATAAACACTAATGACCCCTCAGTCTCCTCTTCTCCAAGCTAA
>NW_010158633.1:0-1633 GCF_000695765.1 Mesitornis unicolor | reverse complement strand
TGATCTTTCGAGGTCCCTTACAACTCCTAATTTTCTGTGATTCTGTGAACTAAGCATTAGGACATTTTAAGTCATAAAATACAGGAAAAAGAAATCAGCTCAAACATACTGTCAAAAACTACCACAGATACGAGCTCAGTCCTACAACTTGTTCTGATTTTTTGACTAGATTTTTAATTTTAATAACTTGAGCTACATTTTGTGTCAATGGGGTGAAAGACTACTCTGGCATGCCGTAGCACTATGTTTCAAATTGAAATGAACTGTGAAATCTACTGTTCTATATTCCCTCTTGCCTCCTTCTTAAACTGAATCTACCTGTCTTTTCCACTGAATGTTCTCTTCTGCAAGTCAACCTCTGATTTGAATTTACAATGGAACACTCATGAGAAGAATAATAAAAACAGCTCAATACTATGAACCTTCATTCAGCAGCTACATCACAAAAATATTTCTACACATGGAGTAATTTAAGATTTCAGTAAAAGAGGTGATTTCAATTTTAATGAAAAGACAGAATACAATTTGGTTTTTATGTATGACTTCCATATACATTCAGAAAATGCTGTAAAATTGAAACACAGACTACTTTGAAAAATCTAAGGATCACAGTACGGGTTTTTTTTCTTCTAGTTTTTAAATCACTAAATTCCTAGACTGTATGATTGAAAGATGAGAACAGCTGCGTGTTCTCTGTTCTGTTGAAATAAATTAAAGGAAAGCAAATGATGCAGTAACAAAAGAAAGGAGAAATGTGTCATTCTTGCCATTATGAAACATACAACTGTTCATCTTTTGCACAGACATGCAGAGTGACAACCCAGGGCCCTGTTGCTATTGACATCTTTTGGCTCCATTTGTGGCAAGAAGCAGCAGGTGAGACTGGTTACAACTCTACAGCACCCAGTACTTCAGCATGGGATTGGTTTGGGACAAAGAATGAACACTTAGTGAACGAGTTAGTGGCAAAGAACGAGTTAGTGGCAAAGAGCCAGCTTTTTCCTCATGTTCACATGGAACCTCCTATGCTCCAGTTTGCTCCTATTGCCCCTTGTCCTATCATTTGACATCACAAAATAACACTAATCGTATACTAATAATCTTCATAAAAATATCGATATTTCTTGCTAAATACAATAGCAAAACTTCCTCTTGGGCAGACAAAGGAAATTATTTCAGAAACCTGAAGAGAAACACAGTAAGTCTGTAAAATACTTCTGCTCTACAACTACTTGACCACAAAGCTGACAACTGAAGTACACTTGATTCAGAATTTCATTTTAAAAGAATAGCATAATTTTTTTTCTTTTGTCTGTGAAATACCACTCTTTCAGCCAGGTAGCTCTGTTCTCGCTTGAGCTTTGCAAAGGATTCCCTTTTAGTTTCACTAAGAAGACACCAGTTTACTACACTGTAGCACAGGTGACATGGGAGATGATACCAAAGCAAAGCAGTGAATTTCTCACCTAGAATGCTTTCTACGTATTATATAAGCCCATGGCAGGCAGTCCCTGGACTCTGCAATAATATATGAAAGAGAAATGAGTGCAGCACTTGCTAAGTAAGTGTCTGTCAAAGACTGACCAAGACGACAGTGTGGACGAGGAAGTGTGGACTGGACGAATGGGTAGTG
>NW_010158632.1:0-2861 GCF_000695765.1 Mesitornis unicolor | reverse complement strand
ATATGTCAGCATTTTTATTACCATGACAACCTGAAAAACTGGAGTTGAAGTTGTTCTGTTTTGTTGGGCATTCAATCCAAATTGTGACTGTTTCAACTACTCTCAGTAGCAGTTTTAGCAGACTAATGAATTTTCCTGACTATAATTTATAACCAATTTTTGTCTGTAGAAGAAAATATTTATTATGCAGATGTTACTCTGTGTAAATTTTATACTCCTGGAACAGGGAGAAGGCGACAAGTGTTGCTTCCAGTGGCTTTACGTAGAGCCTTGAGAGGAGTGCTGAGGTGAGTCAGAAATGTCTGGAGTAGCTGCTGTTGTTTCTTCCTTACAGATACCTGCTGCATTGCAATGGAAAGGGGTGAAAAGACTTCATTTAAAGCAGTTGGAAGGAGGGCAGTGCAGGAGCTGTAGTGCCTCAGTCAAGTGTGATGATATACTTGCCAAAATACAGCTATTTTTTCATGTAATCACTGAGAGGAAGTGGGGCTAAGGAGAAGTGCCGCTGGCAGTTGGGAAAAATGCAAAGAACCAAATGCTGGTTGAAAGTTTCTGATTTTCTGTTTTGATTCCAGAACCCGTTAGAACAATCTGTATACATCTGTATAGGCTATTTGTGTTGTAGTGACTTGTTATAGCTACTGAAGGCTATTTTTGATGTAGACAGGCATCTTTTTCTGCTGCTATGAAATAGAAACAGTGCCCTCTTTAAAGGTTAGGGACGCAAATGTGCTTGGTGGCATGAAAAGTATCTGCCTGCTTCAGCTGATTACATTGGGAGCAAATGGATTTTGAACTCCAGACTTCAATATCTGAGCTGATGGGTTGTGCACCACACCAAAGTCGTGCATTATGTTGGTATTAGTGTCCCGAGATGTAGGAATGTGGAGACTGACTTTAAGTTTTAAAACCAGAAAATAACTTTAATTGAAACAAATAAACCTTCAGCTTAATTACTCTTGCACTTAACTCTGTCTATAAAATGAGGGTTCCAGATCTGTGATACCAGTTCTGAAAGTTTTATTTTTATGGGTTTAGATCTGTCTGAGAGCAGCGTATCATTAAATGGGCTACATCGTTTTTGATACATCTCATTCAACCCAGCGAAACCAAAATAAATCAGATATTGACAGTTATTTCCAGAATGGCTGAAATAACATTTGTTTTCTTAGAGCTAAGTGCCTAGTCTAAGTCTAAGACAAAAAGATGGGGATGCATTTTCACAGAGTGTGCTGTAAATTGGGGTAGTCGTATACCCTACTTCTGTCAATGGCAGTGTTTAAACAACTATCTCGAAATGAGTCACAAGTGAGTAAGAGTTTTGAAAAGGAAAGATCCACTGGATGGTAAGTACGGGGTACCATCTGTGAGATGGGTGGTATAGCACCATATTCACTTGAAGTTGTTTTAAACAGTAAAACCTGAGGCTTTGTCACAGAACAGTTGGTCATGAGTGTTTTGGGGTCCAGCATGCAGGAAAACACTGGATTGCCAGGATTTGCGCAGAGAGGCAGATGAGGAGATTGGTTTTGATCAGTGTCCGGATTTGATGGCAGTTTCTCGGTAGCAGAAGTCATCTTTTTTCCCTACTAAGGAGACAAATTGTTAATTCAAGCAACAGGGTGAAGCATTTCAAATTTGTTAACTGTTTGTGGTCAGAGCAAAATGTTGCTCAAGATGTGTATTGAAATACATGCGTGGTGGAGAGTGAGGAACTGAACGCTGCTGACTTTTGACCTTATTTAGTAAAGTGTGGACAGTGATAAATGGACTCATGTTGACTATGAAGTGTAGTGAAAATTGGAATTGGCATAAATTTCTGCATTAGTGATAACCTTGAGCATAGAAAATATCTCAATATGTGTGGTAGAAATAATTAGTGTGGGTAATAAAAATATGAATGAGAGAGAGAATATAGTGAGGCTTTGTGGGTGGTTTGTTTTCATTTTGACTTTTTCCTTTTCTAATATATAGAAATACCTATGCTAAAATAAAGCCCTAAACAAAGCTCCACATGAATGTACTTGCTCACTCGTGTTCATATGCATGGATTTTTTTTCTCTTTAGGGAGCGAATTATGACAGTTGCTTCTTAGTGTGTTCCTGAGCATGTGGTGAAGCTGCACTAAATGAGGTGTACCTGCCTTAGTTCTGCTGAGCAAGCCATTCAGATCCTGCTGTTCTTCAGAGGTGCAATGAAATACTTTTTCTTTGTTTCAGAGCTTAGATAAAACTCAAGAAATTATGACTTTTCCTTTACTTTGTTTATTAATGAGGCCTGTTGTTGTATCCTGTTTTGGGTTTTTTGCACCAGTATTACAGCAGTGGTGCGGCCTCGATCTCTGGGTTTTAGGATGTGCTCTGTCTGTGCTGTGCCTGCTGATGAGATGCGGTGTAGTTGTGTAGTGGGTGTAGGAGCTGCCTTACCCCCCGTCGTGGGCGGCTCTGGGGAGAGGACACCTTCTGAACAGCTTCCTCAGGGCTGCAGGCGTCCAATTCCAAGCCTGTGCTGTTGGGAGACTTTCCAGAGTAGTTAATCCACACTCACCAGAGCTTTTCCACCTGTCCAAGACAAGAAGGATCAAATATTTATAGTCCCTATACGGCACTTCTTTTTGTTTTGCTGGGTTTTTTTCTTTGAGGGGGGTACGGGTGTGGGTGTGTTCTTTTGTGGGGCTTTTTTGCTTGGTTTTGGGTTTTCTTTGTTTTCTTTCCATTAGCACAAGCGTTATTTGCGTGTCCCTTCGCTAGGTTGTCCCATGACACCTGACAAACGCTCCCGCGCTCCGAGTGCTGAGCCCCTTCCCCCGGGGACAAACAGCGGCACCGGGCGGCCCGCAGGCCCGAGCTGCTGCCCTCGCC
>NW_010158631.1:0-4908 GCF_000695765.1 Mesitornis unicolor | reverse complement strand
TGATTCTGTGATTCTGTGATTCTGTAAAGCTGCTTCTTCTGAGTTTACAGAGCCACTCGCTGGGAAAGTTCATACTTTGCTCCTGAGGAATTGATTTAGAGGACAGTGGCGGAGAGACCGTCTGCATGGGGAGATGGGACTGTGATAGCCAATGGCGTGATCAAACGTTGGTTAACCTTTGCCCAGGTGCACTCCACTTGCTTGTTCAAGGGCTCGACTGCACCTTTTAGATAGGAAAGAAGAGGAAATACCTCCTGTGACTGACCTGATAATACAACTTATGTCATATTCTGCATTTATTTATATGAAAAGCTTATATTTAAACACCATCCCTGCAGTGAAGTAGCATCTAGTTTGCAATAAAGACATAAAATGGGTAGACTTCTGCTTCTGTACATCACTTTCCCATGTCATTTCTCCTAACAGCTAAAAAAAATGCTTGTTTGTCTTCTCAATTTACTTTGTTGTTGACTTCCAGCTGCTTGGTCTATGTGAAGATGTGCTCAGGGCTAACTTTGTACTGATGAGACGCCACAAACTATTTTGTTCTGGTGGTGGGGAAGGGATGCAGGGCACTGACTGTAATTCTCTCTTCCAGGCTGTGCCAGGACAAAATTAGTCCAATTTTTTGTTATTTAACGAGACTGTTCGGACCATCAATATGGTCACAGTTTCTCCCCCATGCTGGAAGAATTCAGTGCAATGATTAGAGGAGACTGAGGGCGTCTGGGACCTGATTTACCTGCAGCAATAATCCATGCCAGTGACTTTCCTCCTATTCCAATACATTCATCTTATCTCCTAGAAGGGTTGCTGCTGGTTAACCTACCACAGAGCAGGCAAACACAGCAATTGTGCAAACAGGCAAAGTCTTTCCTGACTTAGTGGACAAACTATATCTTTGTCTCTAGTTGCTGGGTAACATCAACCGTTCACATATTCGCCCTCAATGATCTCTTCAAGGCTCCCAAGCCCACCACCACTGCTGCCACAGGGATGGATACCTCCTGTGGGCTTGTTGGGGCAGACCGATGAGAAGCAAAATAGGATGAAGGAAAGGTTGAAATACAGAGGATGTAACAGCAAAATAGCTCTGCAAGTAAATATTATTATGGTAAAATAATTGTGCCTAAGGGGATGCTTGCAATTAACACCCACCTTACACTTAAGAGGGGCACAAAGGCCTCAGAGAAACAGTTAGGAAAAAGCACCTTAATGAAAATATTCGCAGCACAAACACAGGAAAGCGTAGATCTCCCTCCTGTTTGCCCTGCATTCCCTGAGTATTTTCATGAGCAAAACAGTAGCCTGTCTCTTTTCACGCTTCCTTCCCCTCGCCCAGGGCTGGTCGGATGCTTCGGGGCAGCAGCAATGGGGATTTACCTCCCATCGCCTTCACTGCCACGCACAGGCAGACAGACACACAAACGGACGTGCACGTCTTGGCTTGCTTCCTGCCAGACGTCTTCTAGATAAATTTGGCCTTGCTTTTTTTTCATGGTTCATTTTCTTCTGCAAAATGGAGATTGCATTGCAGATCTCCAAGCCTTGCTCAGTGCCCTCCATCCAGATGTGGTATCAATTACAACATAAATTAATCAGATGTTCCTTGCTCTTCCCCAAAAAGCCAGCCATGGAGGGATATGCTCTGCTTTTGCTGTATCTTGTCTTGTTTCCCAAACCTTCCTATGGTTGGTTACCTTCCCACCCCTGAACACAGCAGCAAATGCAAAAAAGCAATATCCAAAATGCTTTGACATATCAGAGAGGAACAAGATGTCCCGTGACACCAAAAGAGATCTGCGGCTGGGTCATCAGAAGGGCTCCAGCAAGAGTTTCTCCATCAGAAGGGCTCAGGAAAGTGTTTCTCAAGCAAAGGCTTCCCTCCCATCGGCCTGGAAAGAGGGAAAGGAGTTTTCCTCTACATTCAGAGGGGATGAAACGCCACTTTTGCTCTGAGGAGGGTGATGCTGTGGTTAAGGGCTGTTCACCCCTTCCCTCTGTTCCCACAGGAAACTGCAGCATCTCCTTCACCATCCCCCCACCCAAAATACCAAACTGTTGTCTCCTCTAAGACTTTGTGATGCCCTTCTGTGTTGCCAGACCTCCAGCATTGTATTTCCCTGCCAGAAAACACAAATTTCTCTTTTGGACCAATTTTTCCCTTCCTTAACCGTATAATGAAATGCTTTCAGGATGTGGTGTGAAATCTGCCTACATCTGAAACTTGCCCCTGGTTTAAAGCATCAGCGCTGAGTCGGGTCCAAATGGAGCAGGAGTAAAAAAGGGGTTTAATAATGACTTTGTAGGTGCATAATTCTGAAATTAATGTGGCTGGGGATATACGGTGAGGGATGAGCACAGCAGAAACCTTATCCATGCCAAAGGGAGATATTTAAAATAGATTTGAGCATTCAAGGCTCTAAGCATGGGATAAGGAACTTTAAATCTGAAAACAACATTAACCCAATCCAAAATTGTATCTATTTTCCTGGAAGTCGTCTTGAAATTCATGTGACATTTCCCGCTGTCGGGCACTCCATGGGTTTTTTTTTGACATTGCATGGCCTTTAGCAGCCAAAGTGCTGCTAGCAGTGGGGGAAGATGTCTTCCTGCTCTTCATTCCTCTCTTCACAGCTGTTTGGAGGTGGCTTGAAATTGAAACCTTCCCCAGCTCTGCATCCCTGGCGGGAGCCTGTGTCAGGTTCAACTGGCCAAGTCAAAGAAATATTCTGAAAATGTGCAAACTCCGATTCTTTTAGTAGGCATCTTGCTCAGCAAATGGGTGGTAAAAAGCAAATTACTAGCTGACGTTAGGAGCAGCTGCAGTGTTTCTGGAACCTCACAAGTTAGAAGAATATTTTCTCTCAGTGCCAGAAGAAAATATTTTTCCCTTGATCTTACAAATGGCTGAGCTGTTTCTGCTGAAAATAAAAGGAGACCATCCCCAGGCAGACACCCAAGCATGTAGAATTTCATCCCTGGTGTTTAAAGTCTGGCAAAGTCACAGGGTCCCATGATCATGACTTTGTTATGTGCCTCCAAATACCCATGTCTGCCTCATAACCCCCTGCACATCCATCCTCAGGAAAACACATCCTAAAGCCCTGCAATGGACCGAGCAACCAGGCGGCAAATAAAAATCCTCCCACAGGATATACATTTCATCAGGATTTAAGATAATCACAGCTCTGAGGGACTTTGGATTTTGAAATGCCTGCCGTCAGCAGTACAGTAAGGAAAAGTGTTTGGCAAACAGCTACCGGGACCACTGCCTGCACTGCCTGTAACGGTGCTGTAATGCTGCCTGTAACACAACCCCCGTCTCTTCTGCTGGGGCTGGCGATCCTTACTCTCTACAACTCATCTACAACATCATTGCCCTCTACAACTACCTGGAAGGAGGTTGTAGTGAGGTGGGGATTGGTCTATCCTCCCAAGTAACAAGCAATAAGACAAGAGGAAATGGCCTCAAATTACACCAGGAGAGGTTTAGGTTGGAGATTTGGAAAAATTTCTTCGCTGAAAGGGTTATCAGGCTGCCCGGGGAAGTAGTGGAGTCACCATCCCTGGAGGTGTTCAAGAAGTGCATGGATGCAGCACTTCGGGACATGGTTCAGTGGGCATGGTGGTGTTGAGTTGATTGTTGGACTTGATGATCTTAGAGGTCTTTTCCAACCTTATTGATTTTATGATCATTTTGGATCAGACTTCATATTCTGATTTTTCACCTCAAGTCTTTTCATCCAGGTGAGATTTCTCTGCTGATGGGTGCAGCTTCTTGGGCTATTTCTAGACATTTTAGGAAAAGTGAGACAGTTGCTAGTGTGCTGTCAGCTTTGTCTCAGTAAAGATGAACTTGGCATCTGTCTCATAGTTACTTGTTATTTTGACAGCACGTCTCCTTTTGCATCATTTGGACCATGCACGCCTCCAGGGTTGGCTCTGAGCACAGGCCAAAATGGTGGAAAATGGTCAAGTTGCAGGAAGAAAGTAAGCACTTGCTATCAAGTAAGTATTTTGCCACCTTGCATCAAGAAGGGCTAAAAGCTTGCACTAAGGACACATTTCAGTTTTGTCCACAGCACAGGGCTGCCCTGGTTGTGCTTCTCACCCTGATTCCCCCATGCTTTCATAACAGGCAGAAAACAAGTCCTGAGCATGGTGCAGACACATCAAAACACTTGTCCTTGTCCCAGACTTCTGCAACTGGAGGACTCTGAGCCAGGATGCCCATAGCATGTAGATGTCCATGGGATCTGTTCATGGAGCATCTACACACTTGGGAGTTCAGATTCTAATGTAAGTCCAAGTGCAGGTGGTGAAAGTGGATGGAAAAATAAATAATGGGTTGGTAGGAAAGGGCATATTTACAGGAACGGGAGAAATCAGGAGGCTGCAAAGCCCAAATCTGTGCCTGAGCCTTTTCATCCTCCTCCATCCATCCAGGTGGGAACACCCTGCTGCACAAGACATCCCTCCTAGGAGACTTTGAGACACAATTGCCTTCGCTATAAATACCCAAGAAATAGAAATGTGAATGGTCTATTTTCCGTCATGACCATTCTGTTTCCTGCTGCCAAACAGGGATTTACTGGTGCCCAGTTGACAGCAACCCGGGGCATACAGGACCATATATTTGCTTTAGTTTGTCCAGGTTAGCTTTTTATTTTAGCTACACCCCATGTGTGTGTATGTACATGCTGCTCACAGAGGGGACAACTTCCAGACACCCTGGTTCAGAGGAGGAAGATGATGGTGATACATGATGAAGATGCGAGATGAAGCTCCACTGCCTTTTTGGGGCTCAGAGTTTCCATATCCCGTGGTTTAGCGTCAACCACTCCACGGCTTTCCCAGCCCTCGGGGCTCCCAGGTTTGGAGCAGCACCATGAAAGGGGCGGGGGG
>NW_010158630.1:0-7335 GCF_000695765.1 Mesitornis unicolor | reverse complement strand
TTGATTGGCTCTCCACCCAAGTCAATTACCTTGTGCAGGAAAAATAGAACAGTCCTTGCTACTTAAAAAGAAACAAGTAAATTGCATTGCTCCAGACACTGTTTCAAGAAAGAAGCATTACTTGAGCAAAGTACATTACTTGGTTTACTTGCAAAATTGTACTTAAAGCTATTTTCTTCATTTTATCTCAGCCTAGCTGTGAACTTGTTTTCTGTCTCCACCCTAAATGTCCTTACCCTGATCATTACCACATAACTAAGGTTTGGGCCATAACATCTTCATATTTAGTCTATAGTCACCAATGCCTCTGGTTCCAGCACACGGGCAACCTGATTTCACTGTGTAGCTGAGGAATGTTTCACTATTTGCCCTAGAACTTGCAGGCAATATACTACTTTAATAAAATATGTCTAGCAACTTTAGCATCTGGTGACTGGAACCTGCTTCTTAAGTCTTGTTAGGATTTATTATTCAAACGTAAATCACAACTTTGGAATACCACTGGTTATGCCACTGGAAAAGAAAGTTTCAGACTGTAATCACCATTTATATTTTCTGTTACAATTTATTATCCAGAATTTAAAATACAGAGAGTGAAATAATATCTTTTTTAAATCCACAGAATTTTTACACTAACTTTGATGCAGTAAATTTCATCTCAAGTGAAATCTCCAGGTTACCTAGATTCAGAAGGTCCAAACCAGCTGAGGCATTTTGCATGTCAATGACCATTTGTGGGCAGATTAGACATTTGTAAATCACTGTTATTAAATCTTGATGACAATTGAGTCTGAAAGCTGTGTTGGCCCAGCTCAAGCAAAGTATTGCTTCCAGTATGAGACTGATTCTATACTGTGTCAGCAAGAAAAATACCTGTGAAGTACAATTTTAAAAAAATAAAGATTACCTCCTGGTAAATGAAAGGTTTTGTTCCTGCAGGAAACCATTTGGTATTTAGATCTTTCAGCTTGTCTAAAATCACCTTCACATCCACAGGCCACATATGCTTGGCAGCATCAATTCGAAAACCTGCTACACCAATATCAATGAGGTTGTTCATGTACTCAGCAACTTTCGAGCGTACATAGTCCTTCTCCAGGGCCAGGTCAAGAAGGCTAACCAGGCGGCAGTTTCGGACCTATATAAAAATTCTGAAATGAAATATTTTTCACCTGATAAACTAAACATAGTGTTCTACATACAATCTGAATTTTGTTACCTACATTACAGTGCCAAAATATAACCGCCAGTTATCTTGGATAGGAGGAGTAAGAAGTCTGCATTCACCCAGTTTACTCAGCTGTAGGTGCTGAAGGATTATAGCAGAGAGTCAAACCATTAAATCTACAATTAGCTTTTTAATGTAAGTATAGAGCAAAAATATAATAAATTCTTTTTACTCCAGTGTATTAGGGAACAGATTCATTACTATTTCAAGTGCGCTCATTTCTTCTCTGATGCAGGAAAGATTTTTAGAAAATATGTTTCTAAATCTTTAAGAAATCTTGAGTTACTATAGCCTTACTAAACATTAAACTCTCTGTCCCTTTTTCACCTTTGTTTCCTGTAAATACAAAATGATGGGTATCAATTTCCATCAAAATAATACTTCTAAATAAAAAGCATTTCAGTATATTCAGTGTACGTTTAATAACTCTTACAATGGATTTCCATGACTATGGACATCTGCCTGGAGAGAACAAATTGTACTAAAGAATTGGCTATAAAGATGCTCCTTTAGAACTGCTCAAGAATTCAAGGACATTTAAAGTCTCTTCTGCTATTTCTCCAAAACTCTCTCAACTTAGATTCAGGAAAAAAATCAAATACATTTGAAAGGCATAAGACATTATTCAGGAAAGATATTTATAAAATAATTTTTCATTCTGTGATAGTTTTAAATTCCTGTCCTCGTAAACTTTGGATCTAGAGGAACAGATAGACACCTCTTATCTTCACACAAGGAATTCTTTCTTAGGAAGGGAAATCTCTAAACAGAAGTTTGATTTTCAAGATTTTAGCATCACTATTTTTCTTTATGGAATCCTAATCTCTCTCTTCTGAAATTGAGACTGATGAAAACTTAATTTCAAATCAATCAGAGGCAAATAATAACTCTCACATTTTTTAAACACAAAAAAATCACACATGAGAATCCCTAAATAGATTATATGAGCTTTAAAACTGTCTTTATAAAATACCTAAGCACATTGTCTAAACCTGAAACTGAATCAGTGACTCAAGTAGATCTATAGTGGTGATCCTGATAGTAAAGCTAACCTCTGTTATCAATTAGGATGGCTTTCCATGAGGGTTTTTGGTTTGTTCTTGAAAAATGTCTGACACTAAAGGGGAACAAAGAAACAACAGCCCAGGAATGGATATATATAACAGATATAATTATAGTTCTAAGTTTACCTGAAATATGTCATGATAATTCTCAATGTCTCCACTTCTAGATTTACATTTACCATCATTAAAGTCCCAGCCAGAATACGGGACAGCTGGAAAGTCTTTAGTCTTTGCATTGAAATAGCTTCCACAAGTAGCATGGTTGCCGGCACCAGCATTAGCTCCGCACATATGGTTGATTACTGCATCCACATAAATATGTACCTGGAGAACAGGATTCACATTTCAATTTGAGAAAGCTGCTTCCTATGACACCATTAATTAACATTCTCTCTCTCTTACCTCCTGCCCTATCCCTCTGTTACTGCCTGTTTGCTTCTACCAACATTTTATTTAAAATATTTCTTTTCTTAACAGATGGCGATACAAGATGCATCTCAACAGACAGGCAGAAAAAAACCCACCTTTACTCCAATGCTACCATGTCTTCCCTTCTAGATTACTGGTTCTCTATATCCTTGCATTTTTAACACTAGAAGCACTTACTCCAACATTGTTGCACCTGGTCACCATGTCTCTAAATTCAGTTTCATTTCCAGATCGTGTGCAGAGCTTGTAGCTGACTGGCTGGTATCTTTCCCACCATGGTTGCCGGGGGTCAGTAACGATAACATTTTCATTTGGAGGTGAAATCTGTGAATAAGATGGCGTCTGTTGATAACAGGATACTGATAATGGTTTATTTGTTCATTCAGCATTGCTAAAGAACATAAAAACAGAAAATCAGGTCCCTTTAATGGAAGATGCTCACAATACCTAACCCACACAGACTCTCAGTATCCTCTGCTTACACTGTAGTGGGCTGGAAATAAAAGACTAAGGCCTGGACCTTCAGCAGGTAGAAACATACTATAAAAATTGTGTCCATGTCCTAATTATCCTCAGGAATGCAGGCCTCAAAGATCAAAAGAAAGGTCTGAAATCTGATGGACTAGGTCAGTATAGATAGCCCAGAATCAGGAAGGAGCTGACTGCAGAACAAATGAAGTAACATCCTGCCCTTAAAAAACTGATCTCACTTCACATTTTCGTAATGTTTTGGATAAAAGCATCCTTGACACTTATCACCATTTTCCAGATAAGCTATGCCTCTTCCTGTTATTGGCTCTTTCCAGGATACTTTTCAGCCAACAAGCTTTTGCTGTTATTTCCAAGTCTCTGGGCATAACCATCTGATCCCACCATTGCTCAAAGGTCCCTAGCCTGCAGTCTACTGAGCTGCCACACCTTCGTGACCAGCTCAGCAAGTTTGCATCTGAAAAAACTTTCTTTCTGAGACTCTGGCAGAGCACAGATTAAAAAGATATCCAAGTGTATAGCACAGTCTGAGAAATCAGCTTAAAATCAATCAGCCTGCGTGCCTGGAAAGAAGGTTGCAAAGAAAAGACGTATTATTAGAAAATTATGGGAATGTTCTCACTCAGGCCAACTTACAAACTCCTGGGCTACAAGAGACAGGCAGAATTCTCGCACCATTTTTTTTCCTGAGCAATCTGACAAACAAACTGAAATAGTTTAATAGGTGACTGCTCTCCAGCTGCCCTGCCCCACCCAACTGGCACCACTGGTTCCACACAACATGTGCCTGCTGTCCAGGCAGAAGAGATTAACATCTGCACCTCCACCAGAGCCTGTGTTCTGTTCACTTCTGCCTGCTCACCCCAGGTTCTGCAAAGAAGGATCTCTTAAAGGCTTACTCTGACAGTGGGCTTTACAGAGAGAAACTTGCCAGTTTGGGTAAACACAATTAGCAGCCTTTTATATTTATTTACTTGAAAACTTCAGCACTTTAGTATTCTTTTTGGGAGCACTTTTTTCAATCATAGTTTCATTTTATGTTTATCTAGCTCTTAAGAGCTTCCCTTGATTTAAATAATATCAAGCAGATAAACGCAGGTTACTCTTCACAGCAGTGAGAAAAAGATTTAGCCAGTGATATGCAATTCTAATTCATCTAAATGTAACAGCACAGAGTGCAAAACATACACTTCGAAGCAATGAAATGAATTCATGCTTACACAATGATGGCTGAAGCATATATTTGTCAGCATTTACTACTTCCGTTACCAATTTCAATTTTTCTTTCTCAGTACCTGTCCTTTGGTGATTTGAACATTTACTCTGAAAAACAAATTATCATCTATGTAGCAATTTTACTACCTATTGCTAGGAACAGACATACCTGAACTCCTCCAAATCCATTAGCAGCTAAATAGTGTTCACACTCAAGAGCAATATCTGCCCAGCGCCATTCAAAGAGATGCACGATAGACGTCCTCCCAGGGAGAGTATTCGGGTTGTACTGTGCCCAGCAAAACCCCACAGCCAGCAGAAGAAAATAGATACCCATCCTGTGCTCTGTGATCAGTTGTGCTCTTCTTACTGCCTATTTCTGTTCCTGCAAGAGGGCAAAGTACACATTACAAAATACCCATTTAAAAGCAAATGCCCATCTTGGGCATCATATTTA
Source organism: Mesitornis unicolor (assembly GCF_000695765.1). NCBI lineage: Eukaryota > Metazoa > Chordata > Aves > Mesitornithiformes > Mesitornithidae > Mesitornis > Mesitornis unicolor. The sequence goes on along the minus strand of NW_010158630.1, from coordinate 2,453 downwards.
TTTAACTTCACTTGACTGACATTTTGTTTGAGAACTGGATCCTATTTGATCTATATCAACCTCCCATACAAACGGAAACTGTTTTTCTGAAGTTAAAATTCAGGCCTTGTCTAACACAGGCTGCCTCTAGTGTGCAAAAGTTGTATTTTTATTAGTATAAAGCAAAAAAAACCAACCCAAAAGGCAAAGTAATAATTATATAAACTGAAAGAGATATTTATTTTCTCATTTTAATGTACAATATTTTACATTCCTATTTATCCTTGAGAGGCATCTATTTTTTCAATCTATGCTACTATTACTTACGCATATTTGAACAAGATTTGGAGAAGCAGGACGTTTCTTATCATGAGTCATCATGAAACCCCAGATATTTTGGAGGTCTAATATATACAAGCCTGTTGTTCACGATATGCATGACATCTGTCATTCAAACAACAGCCCTAATCTTGGAAGATCTCTCAGATACAGAAGTGACTGTACTAGCTCAATACCAGAAACGCTAAATGTTTGATTTCTGTACACCTGTACAGTTTGTGTGGAGATGTTCTCCTTCCAAAGAACACAGCACAATGGCACGCAGAGGTTAGAGGTCCTGTGACGCTCCGTAACCAACCAGCCTCCTTCCCAGTGTCCAGCTACAGAGTTCTGCAAATGCACTGAAAGAGCTTTCCAGAGGAGGAAAACCTGATAGGCTAGGAGCTGTACTTTACAGTTCACATTGTATTTGTGTTTACTTATATACTAACACAGATGACAAATCTATTAAAATTGCCTCTCCTCTTTCTCATCTAAAGAGAGATAAGACTGTAACAAACCATAAGTTAAACAACTATTAAGGCTTCAGTTACACTATGTAGGATCTCATTTTGCACTCTTCATGTTTAGAAGTTGATTTAGAGAGTCTCAGATGCAAACAAGTCCTACAAGGAGGTCTTTTGCAAACAAAATGGTGAATTACTGCTTCCCTTAAGTAACGAAACACAGGATCTCATTACTTTTCTCTAAGTATTTATCTGTAAAAAGCTATCTTAACACAGAAACACCACAAGGCAAAGAAGAAGTAAGGAGAGTCCTGGATGCTATCATAAGGGACACCAAACATTTCAGTGAAGGTTCAAATATAAACACAAGGGCCTTCAGGCTTGCTACTTGAAAGAAACCTCCACCTTCTCCTGATTTAATATGCATTCGAGAATGCACTGCTGAAAACTCCAACCTACAGAGACCCAAGGAGAAGTTTACATAAAATACTACATGGTTTCTACAAAATGACCCTCATTTTTATTTCAACAAAAGGATGATCCATATCTCTCAGTCAGTGGAGCTGCACTCATTGGAATAAATTCAAGCACAAAATACATCAGTTTATAAAGAGTAGAACCTGCCTTCCAGAACCTGTTGCTGTCAGTTGTCACTGTCCTTAACAGGCAGACAGTTATTTAGAATGAGTCATCTGATAAATTTAGCTTGTTTTGCTGCTTGTGAACAAAATAATTTTAACAAAATTATTTGTAGACATTCAGTAGAGTATACAGATATATTTCAGCTGGAACCAGCTGTTCTGTGTGTTTCCATTTTCATGAAAGAATGGTTCTTTGCCCTGACAGCAAGAACATACATTAAGAGAAAATGAGCTAAGAAAGTTCGATCTTCTCTGATGAGAGAAGCCATTTATCAGATTGGCTATTTTTACTTACAGCAGTAAGTATACAAAGCAGTAAATTACATAAAGCAGTAAGAATAACATATTTCAACCCAATCAGCCCTAAGACCTAGTGCTTGAAGAGAAGACTCAGTGTAGTTTCTCATTTCCTTGAAATAGGTTTACAGCTACTCTGGCTTCAGTACAAGCACTGGTAAGAGAAGGGACACGTTGAAACCTCTCAATGCACTCTGAAGGCTCTAGCTTCAAAATGCTTTTGAAATTTGGACAAAAAGTATTCTGCTACAGAAGAAAGGAGAGCACAACTGACTGCAATTCAAAGGACATGGGAGAGAATTGTTTCTGAAGAATGCTATGACTGTCTCGGACAACATAAGAATTCAGGTCTGCTTGTCTTCTGCTGGGTTCAAGTCTGTGGTATGAAACTCAGCTGCTACCTCCAACACGCTAGCAACAATATTTAAATTTGCGAGAGGTTTGACGCAGGCTTGCTGAAGCTTTAGACGTTAAAGGCTGTTATAGGAAAGTAGTTTTTCATGTGTAACTTCTAATCACTCCCCACAGAACTTCCCTAGGCAGCTGCATGAGCTGACAAGCAACTCTGCTTCTGCGCCTCCTTTAGAGACACAGCACTGCCCCTCACAGCTCTCCTCGGAAGCAGCTCCACCGGCCACAGACCCCGCCGGGCCTCTTCAGCACACACAGGCACCAGCTCTGCCGAAAGCAATCATACGCACGTTTTGGGGCAAGCTTGTGGCATTTTCAGCGGACTCCAGCGGCATCACCT